>NW_024609410.1:120000-137500 GCF_018296145.1 Oncorhynchus tshawytscha | reverse complement strand
CCTCTCTCCCCCTTCTCTCTCCCTCTCTCCCCCGTTCTCTATCCATCTATCCCCCTTCTCTCTCCCTCTATCCCCCTTCTCTCTCCCTCTCTCCCCCTTTCTCTCCCTCTCTCCCCCTTCTCTCTCCCTCTCCCCCTTTCTCTCTCCCTCTCTCCCCCTTCTCTCTCCCTCTCTCCCCCTTCTCTCTCCCTCTCTCCCCCTTCTCTCTCCCTCTCTCCCCCTTCTCTCTCCATCTCTCCCCCTTCTCTCTCCCTCTCTTCCCCTTCTCTCTCCCTCTATCCCCCTTCTCTCTCCCTCTATCCCCTTCTCTCTCCCTCTCTCCCCCTTCTCTCTCCCTCTCTCCCCCTTCTCTCTCCCTCTCTCCCCGTTCTCTATCCATCTATCCCCCTTCTCTCTCCCTCTATCCCCCTTCTCTCTCCCTCTCTCCCCCTTCTCTCTCCCTCTATCCCCCTTCTCTCTCCCTCTATCCCCCCTTCTCTCTCCCTCTCTCCCCCTTCTCTCTCCCTCTATCCCCCTTCTCTCACCATCTCTCCCCCTTCTCTCTCCCTCTATCCCCCTTCTCTCTCCCTCTCTCCCCCCTTCTCTCTCCCTCTCTCCCCCTTCTCTCTCCATCTCTCCCCCTTCTCTCTCCCTCTCTCCCCCTTCTCTCACCATCTCTCCCCCTTCTCTCTCCCTCTATCCCCCTTCTCTCTCCCTCTCTCCCCCTTCTCTCTCCCTCTCTCCCCCTTCTCTCTCCCTCTATCCCCCTTCTCTCTCCCTCTCTCCCCCTTCTCTCTCCATCTCTCCCCCTTCTCTCTCCCTCTATCCCCCTTCTCTCTCCCTCTCTCCCCCTTCTCTCTCCCTCTCTCCCCCTTCTCTCTCCCTCTCCCCCCTTCTCTCTCCCTCTCTCCCCCTTCTCTCTCCCTCTCTCCCCCTTCTCTCTCCCTCTCTCCCCTTCTCTCTCCCTCTCTCCCCCTTCTCTCTCCCTCTCCCCCTTCTCTCTCCCTCTCTCCCCCTTCTCTCTCCCTCTCTCCCCCTTCTCTCTCCCTCTCTCCCCCTTCTCTCTCCCTCTCTCCCCCTTCTCTCTCCCTCTCTCCCCCTTCTCTCTCCCTCTCTCCCCCCTTCTCTCTCCCTCTCTCCCCTTCTCTCTCCCTCTCTCCCCCTTCTCTCTCCATCTCTCCCCCTTCTCTCTCCCTCTCTCCCCCTTCTCTCTCCCTCTCTCCCCCTTTCTCTCTCCATCTCTCCCCCTTCTCTCTCCCTCTATCCCCCTTCTCTCTCCCTCTCTCCCCCTACTCTCTCCCTCTCTCCCCCTTCTCTCTCCCTCTATCCCCCTTCTCTCTCCCTCTCTCCCCCTTCTCTCTCCATCTCTCCCCCTTCTCTCTCCCTCTATCCCCCTTCTCTCTCCCTCTCTCCCCCTTCTCTCTCCCTCTCTCCCCCTTCTCTCCCCTCTCCCCCCTTCTCTCTCCCTCTCTCCCCCCTTCTCTCTCCCTCTCTCCCCCTTCTCTCTCCCTCTCTCCCCCTTCTCTCTCCCTCTCTCCCCCTTTCTCTCTCCATCTCTCACGCACACAGGCACACAGACACACACACACACACACACACACACACACACACACACACACACACACACACACACACACACACACACATACATACATACATACGCACGCGCACACACGCACGCACGCACGCACGCACGCACACACACACACACACACACACACACACACACACACACACTTCTCTCGCCCTCGCTCCCCCTTCTCTCTCCCTCTCCCCCTTCTCTCTCCCTCTCTCCCCCTTATCCATCCCTCTCTCCCCCTTCTCTCTCCCTCTATCCCCCTTCTCTCTCCCTCTCTGCCCCTTCTCTCTCCCTCTCTCCCCCTTCTCTCTCCCTCTCCCCCTTCTCTCTCCCTCTCTCCCCCTTCTCTCTCCCTCTCTCCCCCTTCTCTCTCCCTCTCTCCCCTCTTCTCTCTCCATCTCTCCCCCTTCTCTCTCCCTCTATCCCCCTTCTCTCTCCCTCTCTCCCCCTTCTCTCTCCCTCTATCCCCCTTCTCTCTCCCTCTCTCCCCCTTCTCTCTCCCTCTCTCCCCCTTCTCTCTCCTCTCTCCCCCGTTCTCTATCCATCTATCCCCCTTCTCTCTCCCTCTATCCCCCTTCTCTCTCCCTCTCTCCCCTTCTCTCTCCCTCTCTCCCCCTTCTCTCTCCCTCTCCCCCTTTCTCTCTCCCTCTCTCCCCCTTCTCTCTCCCTCTCTCCCCCTTCTCTCTCCCTCTCTCCCCCTTCTCTCTCCCTCTCTCCCCCTTCTCTCTCCATCTCTCCCCCTTCTCTCTCCCTCTCTTCCCCCTTCTCTCTCCCTCTATCCCCCTTCTCTCTCCCTCTATCCCCCTTCTCTCTCCCTCTCTCCCCCTTCTCTCTCCCTCTCTCCCCCTTCTCTCTCCCTCTCTCCCCCCGTTCTCTATCCATCTATCCCCCCTTCTCTCTCCCTCTATCCCCCTTCTCTCTCCCTCTCTCCCCCTTCTCTCTCCCTCTATCCCCCTTCTCTCTCCCTCTATCCCCCCTCTCTCTCCCTCTCTCCCCCTTCTCTCTCCCTCTATCCCCCTTCTCTCTCCCTCTATCCCCCTTCTCTCTCCCTCTATCCCCCTTCTCTCTCCCTCTCTCCCCCTTCTCTCTCCCTCTCTCCCCCTTCTCTCTCCCTCTATCCCTCCCTTCTCTCTTCCTCTCTGGGAATTGTACAATAGATATTGATTGGGTGTAGGGCGTGTATCAGGGTTAACGGTGGGTATAATTAATGAACAATAGATATTGATTGTGTGTGTGTGTCTGTGTGTGTGTGTGTGTGTGTGTGTGTGTGTGTGTGTGTGTGTGTGTGTGTGTGTGTGTGTGTGTGTGTGTGTGTGTGTGTGTGTGTGTGTGTGTGTGTGTGTGTGTGTGCGTGTGTGTGTGTGTACAGCTCCAGGTCCGGTGGGTCACTTGAGCTTCACTGAGATCCTGGACACGTCTCTGAGGGTGAGCTGGGCAGAGCCTAAAGACAAGAACGGCATCATCACAGGTGAGATGGAACACTGGGGTACTCTAGAACCCTGCTCTAGAACTACAACACTAGAACTATACTCTAGAACTACAACACTAGAACTATACTCTAGAACTACAACACTAGAACTATACTCTAGAACTACAACACTAGAACTCTGCTCTAGAACTACAACACTAGAACTCTGCTCTAGAACTACAACACTAGAACTCTGCTCTAGAACTTCAACACTAGAACTCTGCTCTAGAACTTCAACACTAGAACTATACTCTATGACTACAACACTAGAACTCTGCTCTAGAACTACAACATTAGAACTGCTCTAGAACTAAATGTATTTTCTCATTCCATGGCACTGTGTGCTCACGCAGGCCTAAATGTGTTTATGAATAACATCTATACAATGTCTATACAACGTCTATGCAACGTCTATACAAAGTCTATGCAACGTCTATACAACGTCTATACAACGTCTATGCAACGTCTATACAACGCCTATACAACGTCTATGCAACGTCTATGCAACGTCTATGCAATGCCTATACAACGTCTATGCAACGTCTATACAACGCCTATGCAACGTCTATGCAACGTCTATGCAACGTCTATGCAATGCCTATACAACGTCTATGCAACGTACTAGGCTCCTGTCAGTTGTAGCTTTGCCTATGTGAGGTAGATTCTCAAAACAATCCTTCGTTGATATGGCATTATAGAAGGACTGAGTTTGGACGAGCCTGTCTTTGGTAGTTGGACGAGCCTGTCTTTGGTAGTTGGACGAGCCAGTCTTTGGTAGTTGGACGAGCCAGTCTTTGGTAGTTGGACGAGCCTGTCTTTGGTAGTTGGACGAGCCAGTCTTTGGTAGTTGGACGAGCCTGTCTTTGGTAGTTGGACGAGCCTGTCTTTGGTAGTTGGACGAGCCTGTCTTTGGTAGTTGGACGAGCCTGTGTTTGGTAGTTGGACGAGCCTGTCTTTGGTAGTTGGACGAGCCAGTCTTTGGTAGTTGGACGAGCCTGTCTTTGGTAGTTGGACGAGCCTGTCTTTGGTAGTTGGACGAGCCAGTCTTTGGTAGTTGGACGAGCCAGTCTTTGGTAGTTGGACGAGCCAGTCTTTGGTAGTTGGACGAGCCTGTCTTTGGTAGTTGGACGAGCCTGTCTTTGGTAGTTGGACGAGCCTGTCTTTGGTAGTTGGACGAGCCTGTCTAAGGTAATTGGACGAGCCTGTCTTTGGTAGTTGGACGAGCCTGTCTTTGGTAGTTGGACGAGCCTGTCTTTGGTAGTTGGACGAGCCAGTCTTTGGTAGTTGGACGAGCCTGTCTTTCGTAGTTGGACGAGCCTGTCTAAGGTAATTGGACGAGCCTGTCTTTGGTAGTTGGACGAGCCTGTCTTTGGTAGTTGGACGAGCCTGTCTTTGGTAGTTGGACAAGCCAGTCTTTGGTAGTTGGACGAGCCTGTCTAAGGTAATTGGACGAGCCTGTCTTTGGTAGTTGGACGAGCCTGTCTAAGGTAATTGGACGAGCCTGTCTTTGGTAGTTGGACGAGCCTGTCTTTGGTAGTTGGACGAGCCTGTCTTTGGTAATTGGACGAGCCTGTCTTTGGTAGTTGGACGAGCCTGTCTAAGGTAATTGGACGAGCCTGTCTTTGGTAATTGGACGAGCCTGTCTTTGGTAGTTGGACGAGCCTGTCTTTGGTATTTGGACGAGCCTGTCTTTGGTAGTTGGACAAGCCTGTCTTTGGTAGTTGGACGAGCCTGTCTTTGGTAGTTGGACGAGCCTGTCTTTGGTAGTTGGACGAGCCTGTCTTTGGTAGTTGGACGAGCCTGTCTAAGGTAATTGGACGAGCCTGTCTTTGGTAGTTGGACGAGCCTGTCTTTGGTAGTTGGACGAGCCTGTCTTTGGTAGTTGGACGAGCCTGTCTTTGGTAGTTGGACAAGCCAGTCTTTGGTAGTTGGACGAGCCTGTCTTTGGTAGTTGGACGAGCCTGTCTTTGGTAGTTGGACAAGCCAGTCTTTGGTAGTTGGACGAGCCAGTCTAAGGTAATTGGACGAGCCTGTCTTTGGTAGTTGGACGAGCCTGTCTTTGGTAGTTGGACGAGCCTGTCTTTGGTAGTTGGACGAGCCTGTCTTTGGTAGTTGGATGAGCCAGTCTTTGGTAGTTGGACGAGCCTGTCTAAGGTAATTGGACGAGCCTGTCTTTGGTAGTTGGACGAGCCTGTCTAAGGTAATTGGACGAGCCTGTCTTTGGTAGTTGGACGAGCCTGTCTAAGGTAATTGGACGAGCCTGTCTTTGGTAATTGGACGAGCCTGTCTTTGGTAGTTGGACGAGCCTGTCTTTGGTAATTGGACGAGCCTGTCTTTGGTAATTGGACGAGCCTGTCTTTGGTAGTTGGACGAGCCTGTCTTTGGTATTTGGACGAGCCTGTCTTTGGTAGTTGGACAAGCCTGTCTTTGGTAGTTGGACGAGCCTGTCTTTGGTAGTTGGACGAGCCTGTCTTTGGTAGTTGGACGAGCCTGTCTTTGGTAGTTGGACGAGCCTGTCTAAGGTAATTGGACGAGCCTGTCTTTGGTAGTTGGACGAGCCTGTCTTTGGTAGTTGGACGAGCCTGTCTTTGGTAGTTGGACGAGCTTGTCTTTGGTAGTTGGACAAGCCAGTCTTTGGTAGTTGGACGAGCCTGTCTTTGATAGTTGGACGAGCCTGTCTTTGGTAGTTGGACAAGCCAGTCTTTGGTAGTTGGACGAGCCAGTCTAAGGTAATTGGACGAGCCTGTCTTTGGTAGTTGGACGAGCCTGTCTTTGGTAGTTGGACGAGCCTGTCTTTGGTAGTTGGACAAAGGGCGCTCTTTGAAAAGGGGGCTGGATAGACTACTTGAACAAGTGAAATGCAGGTATGTGACTTGTGAATACTGAAAAGGCAAAAGGCTCCAAAATATGGTCAAAGCTGCTCTCAGAAGACCATTTAAAACCCCTTAATCTAATGAAACGAAATGGCAGGAAACCAATAATTATTTTGTGTTTCTAAATAGGAGATTAATCATAACAAAAGACACAACTCTCCTTCCATGGGCACTGTGTATAGGCTGTTCTTCCCAATACACTGTGTATAGGCTGTTCTTCACAATACACTGTGTATAGGCTGTGCTCCACAATACACTGTGTATAGGCTGTGTATAGGCTGTTCTTCCCAATACACTGTGTGTAGGCTGTTCTTCACAATACACTGTGTATAGGCTGTTCTTCACAATACACTGTGTATAGGCTGTGCTCCACAATACACTGTGTATAGGCTGTGTATAGGCTGTTCTTCACAATACACTGTGTATAGGCTGTTCTTCACAATACACTGTGTATATGCTGTGTATAGGCTGTGCTCCACAATACACTGTGTATGGGCTGTGTATAGGCTGTTCTTCACAATACACTGTGTACAGGCTGTTCTTCACAATACACTGTGTACAGGCTGTGTATAGGCTGTTCTTCACAATACACTGTGTCTAGGCTGTTCTTCACAATACACTGTGTATAGGCTGTTCTTCACAATACACTGTGTACAGGCTGTGTATACGCTGTTCTTCACAATACACTGTCTAGGCTGTGTATAGGCTGTGCTTCACAATACACTGTGTATAGGCTGTTCTTCACAATACACTGTGTATAGGCTGTGTATAGGCTGTGCTTCACAATACACTGTGTATAGGCTGTTCTTCACAATACACTGTGTATAGGCTGTCCTTCACAATACACTGTGTATAGGCTGTGTATAGGCTGTGCTTCACAATACACTGTGTATAGGCTGTTCTTCACAATACACTGTGTATAGGCTGTCCTTCACAATACACTGTGTATAGGCTGTGCTTTCCAATACACTGTGTATAGGCTGTGCTTCCCAATACACTGTGTATAGGCTGTTCTTCACAATACACTGTGTATAGGCTGTGCTCCACAATACACTGTGTACTGGCTGTCCTTCACACTACACTGTGTATAGGCTCTGTATAGGCTGTGCTTCACAATACACTGTGTATAGGCTGTTCTTCACACTACACTGTGTATAGGCTGTGCTTCACAATACACTGTGTATAGGCTGTGCTTCACAATACACTGTGTGTAGGCTGTGCTTCACAATACACTGTGTATATGCTGTGCTTCACAATACACTGTGTATAGGCTGTGCTTCACAATACACTGTGTATAGGCTGTGCTTTCCCAATACACTGTGTATAGGCTGTGCTTCACAATACACTGTGTATAGGCTGTGCCTCCACGGGCATAGCTCTAGAACTACCACACTAAAGTACATAGCTCTAGAACTACCACACTAAACTAAAGTACATAGCTCTAGAACTACCACACTAAAGTACATAGCTCTAGAACTACCACACTAAAGTACATAGCTCTAGAACTACCACACTAAAGTACATAGCTCTAGAACTACCACACTAAAGTACATAGCTCTAGAACTACCACACTAAAGTACATAGCTCTAGAACTAGCACACTAAAGTACATAGCTCTAGAACTACCACACTAAAGTACATAGCTCTAGAACTACCACACTAAAGTACATAGCTCTAGAACTACCACACTAAAGTACATAGCTCTAGAACTAGAACAGTAAAGTAGTTAGCTCTAGAACTAGAACAGTAAAGTACATAGTTCTAGAACTACAA
This sequence comes from Oncorhynchus tshawytscha, assembly GCF_018296145.1. Classification (NCBI taxonomy): domain Eukaryota; kingdom Metazoa; phylum Chordata; class Actinopteri; order Salmoniformes; family Salmonidae; genus Oncorhynchus; species Oncorhynchus tshawytscha. The sequence continues at coordinate 129,829 of NW_024609410.1, read as the reverse complement.
CACTAAAGTACATAGCTCTAGAACTACAAATCAAATCAAATCAAATCAAATTTATTTATATAGCCCTTCATACATCAGCTGATATCTCAAAGTGCTGTACAGAAACCCAGCCTAAAATCCCAAACAGCAAGCAATGCAGGTGTAGAAGCACGGTGGCTAGGAAAAACTCCCTAGAAAGGCCAAAACCTAGGAAGAAACCTAGAGAGGAACCAGGCTATGTGGGGTGGCCAGTCCTCTTCTGGCTGTGCCGGGTGGAGATTATAACAGAACATGGCCAAGATGTTCAAATGTTCATAAATGACCAGCATGGTCGAATAATAATAAGGCAGAACAGTTGAAACTGGAGCAGCAGCACAGTCAGGTGGAAGTTGAAACTGGAGCAGCAGCATGGCCAGGTGGACTGGGGACAGCAAGGAGTCATCATGTCAGGTAGTCCTGGGGCATGGTCCTAGGGCTCAGGTCAGTTGAAACTGGAACAGCAGCATGGCCAGGTGGACTGGGGACAGCAAGGAGTCATCATGTCAGGTAGTCCTGGAGCTCAGGTCCTAGGGCTCAGGTCCTCCGAGAGAGAGAAAGAAAGAGAGAAGGAGAGAATTAGAGAACGCACACTTAGATTCACACAGGACACCGAATAGGACAGGAGAAGTACTCCAGATATAACAAACTGACCCCAGCCCCCAACACATAAACTACTGCAGCATAAATACTGGAGGCTGAGACAGGAGGGGTCAGGAGACACTGTGGCCCCATCCGAGGTCACCCCCGGACAGGGCCAAACAGGAAGGATATAACCCCACCCACTTTGCCAAAGCACAGCCCCCACACCACTAGAGGGATATCTTCAACCACCAACTTACCATCCTGAGACAAGGCTGAGTATAGCCCACAAAGATCTCCGCCACGGCACAACCCAAGGGGGGGGCGCCAACCCAGACAGGATGACCACAACAGTGAATCAAACCACTCAGGTGACGCACCCCCTCCAGGGACGGCATGAGAGAGCCCCAGTAAGCCAGTGACCCAGCCCCTGTAATAGGGTTAGAGGCAGAGAATCCCAGTGGAAAGAGGGGAACCGGCCAGGCAGAGACAGCAAGGGCGGTTCGTTGCTCCAGAGCCTTTCCGTTCACCTTCCCACTCCTGGGCCAGACTACACTCAATCATATGACCCACTGAAGAGATGAGTCTTCAGTAAAGACTTGAAGGTTGAGACCGAGTTTGCGTCTCTGACATGGGTAGGCAGACCGTTCCATAAAAATGGAGCTCTATAGGAGAAAGCCCTGCCTCCAGCTGTTTGCTTAGAAATTCTAGGGACAATTAGGAGGCCTGCGTCTTGTGACCGTAGCGTACGTGTAGGTATGTACGGCAGGACCAAATCAGAGAGATAGGTAGGAGCAAGCCCATGTAATGCTTTGTAGGTTAGCAGTAAAACCTTGAAATCAGCCCTTGCTTTGACAGGAAGCCAGTGTAGAGAGGCTAGCACTGGAGTAATATGATCAAATTTTTTGGTTCTAGTCAGGATTCTAGCAGCCGTATTTAGCACTAACTGAAGTTTATTTAGTGCTTTATCCGGGTAGCCGGAAAATAGAGCATTGCAGTAGTCTAACCTAGAAGTGACAAAAGCATGGATTAATTTTTCTGCATCATTTTTGGACAGAAAGTTTCTGATTTTTGCAATGTTACGTAGATGGAAAAAAGATGTCCTTGAAATGGTCTTGATATGTTCTTCAAAAGAGAGATCAGGGTCCAGAGTAACGCCGAGGTCCTTCACAGTTTTATTTGAGACGACTGTACAACCATTAAGATTAATTGTCAGATTCAACAGAATATCTCTTTGTTTCTTGGGACCTAGAACAAGCATCTCTGTTTTGTCCGAGTTTAATAGTAGAAAATTTGCAGCCATCCACTTCCTTATGTCTGAAACACATGCTTCTAGCGAGGGCAATTTTGGGGCTTCACCATGTTTCATTGAAATGTACAGCTGTGTGTCATCCGCATAGCAGTGAAAGTTTACATTATGTTTTCGAATAACATCCCCAAGAGGTAAAATATATAGTGAGAACAATAGTGGTCCTAAAACGGAACCTTGAGGAACACCGAAATTTACAGTTGATTTGTCAGAGGACAAACCATTCACAGAGACAAACTGATATCTTTCCGACAGATAAGATCTAAACCAGGCCAGAACTTGTCCGTGTAGACCAATTTGGGTTTCCAATCTCTCCAAAAGAATGTGGTGATCGATGGTATCAAAAGCGGCACTAAGGTCTAGGAGCACGAGGACAGATGCAGAGCCTCGGTCCGATGCCATTAAAATGTCATTTACCACCTTCACAAGTGCCGTCTCAGTGCTATGATGGGGTCTAAAACCAGACTGAAGCATTTCGTATACATTGTTTGTCTTCAGGAAGGCAGTGAGTTGCTGAGCAACAGCCTTCTCTAAAATTTTTGAGAGGAATGGAAGATTCGATATAGGCCGATAGTTTTTTATATTTTCTGGGTCAAGGTTTGGCTTTTTCAAGAGAGGCTTTATTACTGCCACTTTTAGTGAGTTTGGTACACATCCAGTGGATAGAGAGCCGTTTATTATGTTCAACATAGGAGGGCCAAGCACAGGAAGCAGCTCTTTCAGTAGTTTAGTTGGAATAGGGTCCAGTATGCAGCTTGAAGGTTTAGAGGCCATGATTATTTTCATCATTGTGTCAAGAGATATAGTACTAAAACACTTGAGCGTCTCTCTTGATCCTAGGTCCTGGCAGAGTTGTGCAGACTCAGGACAACTGAGGTTTGGAGGAATACGCAGGTTTAAAGAGGAGTCCGTAATTTGCTTTCTAATAATCATAATCTTTTCCTCAAAGAAGTTCATGAATTTATCACTGCTAAAGTGAAAGTCATCCTCTCTTGGGGAATGCTGCTTTTTAGTTAGCTTTGCGACAGTATCAAAAAGGAATTTCGGATTATTCTTATTTTCCTCAATTAAGTTAGAAAAATAGGATGATCGAGCAGCAGTAAGGGCTCTTCGGTACGGCACGGTACTGTCTTTCCAAGCTAGTCGGAAGACTTCCAGTTTGGTGTGGCGCCATTTCCATTCCAATTTTCTGGAAGCTTGCTTCAGAGCTCGGGTATTTTCTGTGTACCAGGGAGCTAGTTTCTTATGAGAAATATTTTTAGTTTTTAGGGGTGCAACTGCATCTAGGGTATTGCGCAAGGTTAAATTGAGATCCTCAGTTAGGTGGTTCACTGATTTTTGTCCTCTGGCGTCCTTGGGTAGGCAGAGGGAGTCTGGAAGGGCATCAAGGAATCTTTGTGTTGTCTGTGAATTTATAGCACGACTTTTGATGTTCCTTGGTTGGGGTCTGAGCAGATTATTTGTTGCAATTGCAAACGTAATAAAATGGTGGTCCGATAGTCCAGGATTATGAGGAAAAACATTAAGATCCACCACATTTATTCCATGGGACAAAACTAGGTCCAGCGTATGACTGTGACAGTGAGTGGGTCCAGAGACATGTTGGACAAAACCCACTGAGTCGATGATGGCTCCGAAAGCCTTTTGGAGTGGGTCTGTGGACTTTTCCATGTGAATATTAAAGTCACCAAAGATTAGAATATTATCTGCTATGACTACAAGGTCCGATAGGAATTCAGGGAACTCAGTGAGAAACGCTGTATATGGCCCAGGAGGCCTGTAAACAGTAGCTATAAAAAGTGATTGAGTAGGCTGCATAGATTTCATGACTAGAAGCTCAAAAGACGAAAACGTCATTTTTTTTTTTTGTAAATTGAAATTTGCTATCGTAAATGTTAGCAACCCCTCCGCCTTTGCGGGATGCACGGGGATATGGTCACTAGTGTAGCCAGGAGGTGAGGCCTCATTTAAAACAGTAAATTCATCAGGCTTAAGCCATGTTTCAGTCAGGCCAATCACATCAAGATTATGATCAGTGATTAGTTCATTGACTATAATTGCCTTTGAAGTAAGGGATCTAACATTAAGTAGCCCTATTTTGAGATGTGAGGTATCATGATCTCTTTCAGTAATGACAGGAATGGAGGTGGTCTTTATCCTAGTGAGATTGCTAAGGCGAACACCGCCATGTTTAGTTTTGCCCAACCTAGGTCGAGGCACAGACACGGTCTCAATGGTGATAGCTGCTGACTACACTGACTGTGCTAGTGGCAGACTCCACTATGCTGGCAGGCTGGCTAACAGCCTGCTGCCTGGCCTGCACCCTATTTCATTGTGGAGCTAGAGGAGTTAGAGCCCTGTCTATGTTGGTAGATAAGATGAGAGCACCCCTCCAGCTAGGATGGAGTCCGTCACTCCTCAGCAGGTCAGGCTTGGTCCTGTTTGTGGGTGAGTCCCAGAAAGAGGGCCAATTATCTACAAATTCTATCTTTTGGGAGGGGCAGAAAACAGTTTTCAACCAGCGATTGAGTTGTGAGACTCTGCTGTAGAGCTCATCACTCCCCTAACTGGGAGGGGGCCAGAGACAATTACTCGATGCCGACACATCTTTCTAGCTGATATGCACGCAGAAGCTATGTTGCGCTTGGTGATCTCTGACTGTTTCATCCTAACATCGTTGGTGCCGACGTGGATAACAATATCTCTATACTCTCTACACTCGCCAGTTTTAGCTTTAGCCAGCACCATCTTCAGATTAGCCTTAACGTCGGTAGCCCTGCCCCGGGTAAACAGTGTATGATCGCTGGATGATTCGCTTTAAGTCTAATGCTGCGGGTAATGGAGTCGCCAATGACTAGAGTTACAACACTAAAGTGCATAGCTCTAGAACTACAACACTAAAGTACATAGCTCTAGAATACTAAATTACATAGCTCTAGAACTACAACACTAAAGTACATAGCTCTAGAATACTAAATTACATAGCTCTAGAACTACAACACTAAAGTACATAGCTCTAGAACTACCACACTATAGTACATAGCTCTAGAACTACAACACTAAAGTACATAGCTCTAGAACTACAACACTAAAGTACATAGCTCTAGAATATTAAATCTAGAGCACTGGAACTGTACATTACTCTAGAACCACAACACTATTACTTTACTCTGCTCTAGACCTACAACACTAGAACTCTACTCTGGTCTAGAATGAGAACAATAGAACTGTACTCTGGTCCAGAACAAGAACACTATTACTTTACTCTGCTCTAGAACTACAACACTAAAACTCTAAACTGCTCTTGAACTACAACACTACAACTCTATACTGCTCTAGAACTACAACTCTAAACTGCTCTAGAACTACAACACTAAAACTCTAAACTGCTCTAGAACTACAACACTAAAACTCTAAACTGCTCTAGAACTACAACTCTAAACTGCTCTAGAACTACAACACTAAAACTCTAAACTGCTCTAGAACTACAACACTAAAACTCTAAACTGCTCTAGAACTACAACACTAAAACTCTAAACTGCTCTAGAACTACAACACTAAAACTCTAAACTGCTCTAGAACTACAACACTAAAACTCTAAACTGCTCTAGAACTACAACTCTAAACTGCTCTAGAACTACAACACTAAAACTCTAAACTGTTCTTGAACAACAACATAATAGTCCGTGTTTTGTTTTATTAAATAGTGGATATTTAGGCTTCTTCTAACTATAACTGATATCAGACCTCTAACTGATATCAGACCTCTAACTGATATCAGACCTCTAACTGATATCAGACCTCTAACTGATATCAGACCTCTAACTTATATCAGACCTCTAACTGATATCAGACCTCTAACTTATATCAGACCTCTAACTTATATCAGACCTCTAACTTATATCAGACCTCTAACTTATATCAGACCTCTAACTTATATCAGACCTCTAACTTATATCAGACCTCTAACTGATATCAGACCTCTAACTGATATCAGACCTCTAACTGATATCAGACCTCTAACTGATATCAGACCTCTAACTGATATCAGACCTCTAACTGATATCAGACCTCTAACTGATATCAGACCTCTAACTTATATCAGACCTATAACTGATATCAGACCTCTAACTGATATCAGACCTATAACTTATATCAGACCTATAACTGATATCAGACCTATAACTTATATCAGACCTATAACTGATATCAGACCTCTAACTGATATCAGACCTATAACTGATATCAGACCTCTAACTGATATCAGACCTCTAACTGATATCAGACCTCTAACTTATATCAGACCTCTAACTTATATCAGACCTCTAACTGATATCAGACCTCTAACTGATATCAGACCTCTAACTGATATCAGACCTATAACTGATATCAGACCTCTAACTGATATCAGACCTATAACTTATATCAGACCTCTAACTGATATCAGACCTCTAACTGATATCAGACCTCTAACTTATATCAGACCTCTAACTTATATCAGACCTCTAACTGATATCAGACCTCTAACTGATATCAGACCTCTAACTGATATCAGACTTCTAACTGATATCAGACCTCTAACTGATATCAGACCTCTAACTTATATCAGACCTCTAACTTATATCAGACCTCTAACTTATATCAGACCTCTAACTTATATCAGACCTCGAACTTATATCAGACCTCTAACTGATATCAGACCTCTAACTGATATCAGACCTCTAACTTATATCAGACCTCTAACTTATATCAGACCTATAACTTATATCAGACCTCTAACTTATATCAGACCTCTAACTGATATCAGACCTATAACTTATATCAGACCTATAACATATATCAGACCTCTAACTTATATCAGACCTCTAACTTATATCAGACCTCTAACTGATATCAGACCTCTAACTGATATCAGACCTCTAACTGATATCAGACCTCTAACTTATATCAGACCTCTAACTGATATCAGACCTCTAACTGATATCAGACCTCTAACTTATATCAGACCTCTAACTTATATCAGACCTCTAACTTATATCAGACCTCTAACTTATATCAGACCTCTAACTGATATCAGACCTCTAACTGATATCAGACCTCTAACTGATATCAGACCTCTAACTTATATCAGACCTCTAACTGATATCAGACCTCTAACTGATATCAGACCTCTAACTTATATCAGACCTCTAACTTATATCAGACCTCTAACTGATATCAGACCTCTAACTGATATCAGACCTCTAACTTATATCAGACCTCGAACTTATATCAGACCTCTAACTGATATCAGACCTATAACTTATATCAGACCTCTAACTTATATCAGACCTCTAACTGATATCAGACCTATAACTGATATCAGACCTCTAACTGATATCAGACCTCTAACTGATATCAGACCTCTAACTTATATCAGACCTCTAACTTATATCAGACCTCTAACTGATATCAGACCTCTAACTGATATCAGACCTCTAACTTATATCAGACCTCTAACTTATATCAGACCTCGAACTTATATCAGACCTCTAACTGATATCAGACCTCTAACTGATATCAGACCTCTAACTTATATCAGACCTCGAACTTATATCAGACCTCTAACTGATATCAGACCTCTAACTGATATCAGACCTCTAACTTATATCAGACCTCTAACTTATATCAGACCTATAACTTATATCAGACCTCTAACTTATATCAGACCTCTAACTGATATCAGACCTATAACTGATATCAGACCTATAACATATATCAGAATCAGACCTCTAACTTATATCAGACCTCTGACTTCCATCATGTGCACATTCAGATAGTCTTCTCCATCTAGGTCTACTGTCCCCTCGTTACCTTGTCTGGAAACATTGATATTGTGTCAGATATTAACCAATACCAGACATAATTAACCATACAGGCTATAAAGCCTTGGCTACAGGTTAAACCATTTACAGCTCTGATTTTCTCCCCATTATAACTGTGTAGGGGGGGGGAGATAACAGTGGTTCCCTGTTAGAGGAATTTAATTTACTCTGATTTTCTCCCCATTATAACTGTGTAGGGGGGTAGATAACAGAGGTTCCCTGTTAGAGGAATTTAATTTACTCTGATTTTCTCCCCATTATAACTGTGTAGGGGGGTAGATAACAGTGGTTCCCTGTTAGAGGAATTTAATTTACTCTGATTTTCTCCCCATTATAACTGTGTAGGGGGGTAGATAACAGTGGTTCCCTGTTAGAGGAATTTAATTTACTCTGATTTTCTCCCCATTATAACTGTGTAGGGGGGTAGATAACAGTGGTTCCCTGTTAGAGGAATTTAATTTACTCTGATTTTCTCCCCATTATAACTGTGTAGGGGGGTAGATAACAGTGGTTCCCTGTTAGAGGAATTTAATTTACTCAGATTTTCTCCCCATTATAACTGTGTAGGGGGGGGGGGGTAGATAACAGTGGTTCCCTGTTAGAGGAATTTAATTTACTCTGATTTTCTCCCCATTATAACTGTGTAGGGGGGTAGATAACAGAGGTTCCCTGTTAGAGGAATTTAATTTACTCTGATTTTCTCCCCATTATAACTGTGTAGGGGGGTAGATAACAGTGGTTTCCTTGACAAGGGTAGAAATGGAGCTTTCCAGAAATGCCAGAAGTTGTTTACTGTCCTGCTAATGGTCAACAAACAGCTTTAGTGTTTCCCAGGAAACAGGAAAAAAGAAACCACAACTTATATTTGCTGACCACCACACGAGAGCTGCAACACAGATGAATGAATAACAACACTGGAACACTAAATACATAGCTTTAGAACTAGAACAGTAAAGTAGTTAGCTCTAGAACCTCACCACTAAAGTACATAGCTCTAGAACTACCACACTAAAGTACATAGCTCTAGAACTAGAACACTAAAGTACATAGCTCTAGAACTACAACACTAAAGTACATAGCTCTAGAACCTCAACACTAAAGTACATAGCTCTAGAACTACCACACTAAAGTACATAGCTCTAGAACTAGAACAGTAAAGTAGTTAGCTCTAGAACCTCAACACTAAAGTACATAGCTCTAGAACTACCACACTAAAGTACATAGCTCTAGAACTACCACACTAAAGTACATAGCTCTAGAATACTAAATTGCATAGCTCTAGAACTACCACACTAAAGTGCATAGCTCTAGAACTACCACACTAAAGTGCATAGCTCTAGAACTACCACACTAAAGTGCATAGCTCTAGAACTACAACACTAAAGTACATAGCTCTAGAATACTAAATTACATAGCTCAGGAACTACAACACTAAAGTACATAGCTCTAGAACTACAACACTAAAGTACATAGCTCTAGAACCTCAACACTAAAGTACAGAGCTCTAGAACTACAACACTAAAGTACATAGCTCTAGAACCTCAACACTAAAGTATAGACCTCTAGAACTACATCACTAAAGTACATAGCTCTAGAATTACAACATTAAAGAACTTAGCTCTAGAACTACCACACTAAAGTACATAGCTCTAGAACTACCACACTAAAGGAAATAGCTTTAGAACTACAACACTAAAGTACATAGCTCTAGAACTACAACATTAAAGAACTTAGCTCTAGAACTACCACACTAAAGTACATAGCTCTAGAATTACAACATTAAAGAACTTAGCTCTAGAACTACCACACTAAAGTACATAGCTCTAGAACTACCACACTAAAGTACATAGCTCTAGAACTACCACACTAAAGGAAATAGCTCTAGAACTACAACACTAAAGTACATAGCTCTAGAACTACAACACTAAAGTACATAGCTCTAAAATTCTAAATTACATAGCTCTACAACTACAACACTAAAGTACATAGCTCTAGAACTACAACACTAAAGTACATAGCTCTAGAACCTCAACACTAAAGTACATAGCTCTAAAATTCT
>NW_024609410.1:112500-117500 GCF_018296145.1 Oncorhynchus tshawytscha | reverse complement strand
AATAAACAAAAGTGAAATAAACAATGAAACATTTGTAACAATAAACAAGTAGATAATAAACAAAAGTGAAATAAACAATAAAAATTAACCGTAAACATTACACTCACAGAAGTTCCACAAGAATAAAGACATTTAAAATGTCATATTATGTCTATATACAGTGTTGTAACGATGTGCAAATAGTTAGAGTACAAAAGGGAAAATAAATAAACATAAATATGGGTTGTGTTTACAATGGTGTTTGTTCTTCACTGGTTGCCGTTTTCTTGTGACAACGGGTTAACCAATAGAAATGGGAGTTTATCAAAATCGGGTTTGTTTTCAAATTCTTTGTGGATCTGTGTAATCTGAGTGAAATATGTGTCTCTAATATGGTCAAACATTGGGCAGGAGGTTAGGAAGTGCAGCTCAGTTTCCACCACATTTTGTGGGCAGTGTGGACATAGTCTTCTCTTGAGAGGCAATCTGTCAAGTAATTATCTTTTTGTTTTCCATTGATTTGGTTGGGTCTAATTGTGCTGCTGTCCTGGGGCTCCTGGGGCTCTGTGACGTCTGTTTGTGTTTGTGAACAGAGCCCCAGGACCAGCTTGCTTAGGGGACTCTTCGCCAATTCTTCTCTGCAGAATTGATAATTAGTGGGTATCGGCCTAATTCTCGCTCTCAATTAAATTAAAGGGCTTTATTGGCATGGGGAACATATGACTACATTGCCAAAGCAAGTGAAATAGACATCTCTCTCTCTCTCTCTCTCTCTCTCCATCTCCATCTCTCTCTCATCTCCCTCTCTCTCTCTCTCTCTCTCTATCTCCATCTCTCTTCCTCTCTCTCCATCTCCAACTCTCTCTCTCTCTCTCTCTCTCTCCCTCTCTCTCCATCTCCAACTCTCTCTCTATCCCTCCCTCTCTCTCCATCTCCATCTCCAACTCTCTCTCTCTCTCTCTCTCCATCTCCAACTCTCTCTGTCTCTCTCTCTCTCTCTCTCTCTCTCTCTCCATCTCCATCTCTCTCTCTCTCTCTCTCTCTCTAGGTTATGTGATATTGTGGTGTGTTTCTGGGTCAGCATCGGGGTCAGGGTCGGAGGGCAATGCGTCCTGTGAGGAGCGAGCTCTCTCTAACTCTACCCTGCAATACAAGGTCACCAGCTTGACCTCTATGACATCGTACGCCCTGGAGGTCGCCGCCATGACAGCGGCAGGAAGAGGCGTGGCCACCACCTCCACCATCTCCTCTGGAGTTCCACCAGGTCAGACATCTTCATCATCATCATCATCATCATCATCACATTCCATCATATATATGAGACGTCCACAGCATCACAGAAAGACAGTGAGGAGCTCAGAAGATGCCATTATCTTTACCTCCGCTGATAAGTGGCTGTTACTGCACCGGCCATGATACACACACACACACACACACACACACACACACACACACGCACGCACGCACGCACACACACACACACACACACACACACACACACACACACACACACACACACACACACACACACACACACACACACACACATACACACACACACAAAGCACACACACACACACACACACACACGCACGCACAAACACACACACACACATACACACACACACACACACAAGGCCAAGATGCAATCATTATTAGCCCTTATTAACAGATAATAGATAAGTCATTATTAGCCCTTATTAACAGATAATAGATAAGTCATTATTACCCCTTATTAACAGATAATAGACAAGTCATTATTACCCCTTATTAACAGATAATAGATAAGTCATTATTACCCCTTATTAACAGATAATAGATAAGTCATTATTAGCCCTTATTAACCACTAATAGCTACGTCATTGAGGAAACAGAGAGAGAAACTAAGAGAAACAGAATAGAGGCAGAGAGAGAGAGAGAGACAGAAAGGTTTGGAGAGAGACAGAAAGAAACAGAAAGAGACAGAGAGAGACAGAGAGAAAGAGAGAGACAGAAAGAGACAGAGACTTTCATACCATGTCATGTGTCTTCTCAGTCATGTTGACACTGGTCTACTACCAGGTCATGTGTCTTCTCAGTCATGTTGACACTGGTCTACTACCAGGTCATGTGTCTTCTCAGTCATGTTGACACTGGTCTACTACCAGGTCATGTGTCTTCTCAGTCATGTTGACACTGGTCTACTACCAGGTCATGTGTCTTCTCAGTCATGTTGACACTGGTCTACTACCAGGTCATGTGTCTTCTCAGTCTGGTTGACACTGGTCTACTACCAGGTCATGTGTCTTCTCAGTCATGTTGACACTGGTCTACTACCAGGTCATGTGTCTTCTCAGTCATGTTGAGACTGGTCTATTACCAGGTCATGTGTCTTCTCAGTCATGTTGACAGTGGTCTACTACCAGGTCAGGTGTCTTCTCAGTCATGTTGACACTGGTCTACTACCAGGTCATGTGTCTTCTCAGTCATGTTGACACTGGTCCACTACCAGGTCATGTGTCTTCTCAGTCATGTTGACACTGGTCCACTACCAGGTCATGTGTCTTCTCAGTCATGTTGACACTGGTCCACTAACATTGCAGTAATGTATTGTTGTTCTCATTAATATTGTTGTTGTAGTTGCTGTTAATGGTAATCCCATGTCCACTACTACTATTATTATTGCTGTTGGTCCCACCATTTATTTATATATAAATATATGTATATTAATATATATTTTTATTTTATTTTTATTGTATTTTTTATACTTTTTCTGTGTCTCAGAGCTTCCTGGTGTGCTCTCTAACCTGGTGTTGTGTCTGTGTCTCAGAGCTTCCTGGTGTGCCTTCTAACCTGTTGTTGTGTCTGTGTCTCAGAGCTTCCTGATGTGCCTTCTAACCTGTTGTTGTGTCTGTGTCTCAGAGCTTCCTGGTGTGCCTTCTAACCTGTTGTTGTGTCTGTGTCTCAGAGCTTCCTGGTGTGCTCTCTAACCTGTTGTTGTGTCTCTGTCTCAGAGCTTCCTGGTGTGCCCTCTAACCTGTTGTTGAGTCTGTGTTTCAGAGCTTCCTGGTGTGCCCTCTAACCTGGTCATCTCCAACATCAGCCCTCGCTCCGCCACTCTAAGGTTCCGTCCCGGCAACGATGGGAAGACGGTCATCTCCAAATGGATCGTAGAAGGACAGGTCAGGATTTCACTGTAGTTTCGAAGCTACTATCCAGCTACATAGTTGTACATTTAACTAAATCCAAAGCAGTAATTTCACAGTTAGCTACAAAGCTGATATCAGTAGGTCATCCATCGACCTGTATATACAAGGAGTATCCAGGGCCCAACGAGTCTCAGAGAAGGAGAGCTGCTACAGAACCAGATGTTTACATCATAGTGAATACTGTTACATGGACAGATGTTTACATCATAGTGAATACTGTTACAGAACCAGATGTTTACATCATAGTGAATACTGTTACAGAACCAGATGTTTACATCATAGTGAATACTGTTACAGAACCAGATGTTTACATCATAGTGAATACTGTTACAGAACCAGATGTTTGCATCATAGTGAATACTGCTACAGAACCAGATGTTTACATCATAGTGAATACTGTTACAGAACCAGATGTTTACATCATAGTGAATACTGTTACATGGACAGATGTTTACATCATAGTGAATACTGTTACATGGACAGATGTTTACATCATAGTGAATACTGTTACAGAACAAGATGTTTACATCATAGTGAATACTGTTACAGAATCAGATGTTTACATCATAGTGAATACTGTTACATGGACAGATATTTACATCATAGTGAATACTGTTACAGAACCAGATGTTTACATCATAGTGAATACTGTTACATGGACAGATGTTTACATCATAGTGAATACTGTTACAGAACAAGATGTTTACATCATAGTGAATACTGTTACATGGACAGATATTTACATCATAGTGAATACTGTTACAGAACCAGATGTTTACATCATAGTGAATACTGTTACAGAACAAGATGTTTACATCATAGTGAATACTGCTACAGAACCAGATGTTTACATCATAGTGAATACTGATACATGGACAGATGTTTACATCATAGTGAATACTGCTACAGAACCAGATGTTTACATCCTAGTGAATACTGTTACATGGACAGATGTTTACATCATAGTGAATACTGTTACAGAACCAGATGTTTACATCATAGTGAATACTGTTACAGAACAAGATGTTTACATCATAGTGAATACTGTTATATGGACAGATGTTTACATCATAGTGAATACTGTTACAGAACAAGATGTTTACATCATAGTGAATACTGTTACATGGACAGATGTTTACATCATAGTGAATACTGTTACAGAACAAGATGTTTACATCATAGTGAATACTGTTACATGGACAGATGTTTACATCATAGTGAATACTGATACATGGACAGATGTTTACATCATAGTGAATACTGTTACAGAACCAGATGTTTGCATCATAGTGAATACTGTTACAGAATCAGATGTTTACATCATAGTGAATACTGATACATGGACAGATCTTTACATCATAGTGAATACTGTTACAGAACCAGATGTTTGCATCATAGTGAATACTGTTACAGAATCAGATGTTTACATCATAGTGAATACTGTTACATGGACAGATGTTTACATCATAGTGAATACTGTTACAGAATAAGATGTTTGCATCATAGTGAATACTGTTACATGGACAGATGTTTACATCATAGTGAATACTGTTACATGGACAGATGTTTACATCATAGTGAATACTGTTACATGGACAGATGTTTACATCATAGTGAATACTGTTACAGAACAAGATGTTTACATCATAGTGAATACTGTTACAGAACCAGATGTTTACATCATAGTGAATACTGTTACAGAACCAGATGTTTACATCATAGTGAATACTGTTATATGGACAGATGTTTACATCATAGTGAATACTGCTACAGAACCAGATGTTTGCATCATAGTGAATACTGTTACAGAACAAGATGTTTACATCATAGTGA
>NW_024609410.1:105000-107500 GCF_018296145.1 Oncorhynchus tshawytscha | reverse complement strand
GAGTTCAGTTGCATTTTTAACTCTGTAAAGAGATGTGGTGGCTGGATCTTCCTCTGTATATTTTTTTTATCCATGAGCAGTTTTAAGATTTCTTCTTTAAACATAAATGGGGCAAGAGATGTTAAAAAAAGAGCCATGGTGTATGAGTTAACATAACATAATGACATACATAATGACATAATTTTTCTACAAGAAACGCATAGTAATTTGGAAAATGAAGTTATGTGGCAACAGGAGTGGGGGGGGACAGTGGTGTGTAGTCATAAAAACTCAAAAAGTGGGTGTGTGGTTATCTTGTTCTCAAAAGGGTTTTTGCCGTTGTCATATGAGGTTGAAGAGGTAGTTGAGGGGAGGTTATTAAAAGTTAGAGCAAGGTATGAAAACATCACTATGTGTCTGATAAATGTATATGCCCCAGTGGTGACAGTTGAGAGGGTATGTTTTTTAGAGACATTATCAAATACCATTGAGAAATGTAACAAAGAAGATTATTTGTTTATTGCTGGGGATTTTAACTGCACAGTTAGTGATTTAGATAGAAATCACCAAGAACCTCATATAGCCTCAAGGATGTTTTTAAAACACCTCATTGTAACAAATGAATTGTGTGATATTTGGCGGAGTCAACATGGAGGAACAAGGCAGTACACCTGGGCGCATGTGAGAGAGAACATCATCTCTATGGCCAGGTTAGATAGGTTTTATGTTTTTGAGCATCAATCTCAGGTCTGTAAATCAAGTGTGATAACTCCAGTGGGATTTTCTGATCATTGTTTAATAACAGAGGTGGTGTTCATTAACGATGTAAAACCCAAAAGCGCATACTGGCATTTTAATATAACTTTATTGAGTGATGCTCACTTCAGGAACTGTTTCAGTTTGTTTTGGGGAGAGGTGGAGGTCTCAAAAGGCCAGTTTTGTATCCATTCAACAGTGGTGGGATATAGGGAAAATCCAGATTCAACAATTTTGTAATCAATACACGAGGAATGTCACCAAAGATATCACCAGATCAATGAAAGCCCTAGAGATTGAAATAGTGGAACTCATGACGTTGGTTGAGACCACAGGAGATCGAGGCCATACTAAGGCCCTCAAGAGGAGAAAAACTGCATTGGCAGACCTGCTGGGTATCAGAGCACAGGGGGCACTGGTGAGAATTACATTTCAGGGAGTATCTGAAATGGATGCCTCATCCAAATTTTTCTTTGGTTTAGAGAAAAAGAATGGACAAAGAAAAATGATTCATTGTCTCAAATCAGCTGTTGGACAAGAGCTCACTAGCCCTAGTGAAATTAGAAAGAGGGCAGTAGAGTTCTATGCTGAGCTCTACAAGTGTGAGTAAAAAGAGGACAAAACAGTGACACAGCAGTTCTTTGATGGGCTCCCAAAGGTGGCTGCAGAAGCTCAGGTTGAGCTTGAGCAACCATTGTCTTTGCAGGATTTATACACTGCATTAAAAGGCATGGAAAATGGAATGGCACCAGGCATTGATGGGATTCCCGTTGACTTTTTAAGTCTTTTTGGGCTATGTTGGGAGAGGATTGGTTAGAAGTAGCTAATGATAGTTTAACCGGAGGGTTACTACCAATAAGCTGCAGAAGGGCTGTCCTCACCCTACTGCCCAAAAAGGGTGACCCGAGGGAGGTGAAGAACTGGAGGCCGGTGGCTTTATTGTGCACTGATTATAAGATATTGTCAAAGGCTTTGTCCAACAGGCTGAGGGAGGTGATGGGGCAAATCATACATACGGATCAGTCCTACTGTGTTCCTGGCAGACAGATAGGGGATAACATTTCTCTGATTCGTGATTTTTTGGATATCTCTAGGGCTATTGGGTTGGATGCTGGTCTAATTTCAATTGATCAGGAAAAGGCATTTGACCGAGTTGAACATCAATATTTATGGCACACGTTTGAGGCGTTTGGGTTCAGCTCTTATTTGAGGAGAAGTGGAGGAACGCTTTGAGATGAAGGAACGCTTTGTTTTGTAGAGGAGGGGAAATTATTTTTTGCTGATGAAATAAGTTGAATGTATATGTTATGTATTTATTTTTGTTTAGAATTACATTTGTTGTTTCATTTCTGAAAAGGCAGTGTGTCATTATTTATGTTAACACTTGAGTAAAAAATAAAGGTTTTATAAAAACTCAAACTCAAACTCAAACTCTCTCTCATTTTTTTTCAATTCAATTCTTTCTCTCTCTCTCTCTCTCTCTCTCCGCTCTCTCTCTCTCTCCTCTCTCTCTCTTCTCTCTCCTCTCTCTCTCCCTCTCTCTCTCTCTCTCCTCTCTCTATGTCCTCTCTCTCTCTCTCTCTCTCTCTCCCCCTCTCTCTCGCTCTCTCTCTCCCTCTCTCTCTCTCCCCACCTCTCTCTCTCGCTCTCTCTCCCCCCTCTCTCTCTCTGTCAAAACATCTCTCTCTCTCTCTCTCCCCCCCCTCTCTCTGTCTCTCTCCCTCCTCTTTCTCCTGTCTTTTATAATCTAACTGGGAAACTGGGA
>NW_024609410.1:95000-100000 GCF_018296145.1 Oncorhynchus tshawytscha | reverse complement strand
CACCAAGGAGTCACACACACACACACCAAGGAGTCAGGTACACACACACACACACCAAAGGAGTCAGGTACACACACACACACACACCAAGAGTCAGGTACACACACACACACACCAAGGAGTCAGGTACACACACACACACACAAGGAGTCAGGTACACACACACACACACAAGGAGTCAGGTACACACACACTCACCAAGGAGTCAGGTACACACACACACACACACAAGGAGTCAGGTACACACACACAAACCAAGGAGTCAGGTACACACACACACACCAAGGAGTCAGGTACACACACACACACACAAGGAGTCAGGTACACACACACACACACCAAGGAGTCAGGTACACACACACACACACAATGAGTCAGGTACACACACACACACACCAAGGAGTCAGGTACACACACACACACACACCAAGGAGTCAGGTACACACACACACACACACACCAATGGAGTCAGGTACACACACACACACACCAAGGAGTCAGGTACACACACACACACACCAAGGAGTCAGGTACACACACACACACACACACACAAGGAGTCAGGTACACACACACACACACACAATGGAGTCAGGTACACACACACACACACAAAGGAGTCAGGTACACACACACACACACAAGGAGTCAGGTACACACACACACACACCAAGGAGTCAGGTACACACACACACACCAAGGAGTCAGGTACACACACACACACCAAGGAGTCAGGTACACACACACACACACACCAAGGAGTCAGGTACACACACACACACACACAAGGAGTCAGGTACACACACACACACACACACAATGAGTCAGGTACACACACACACACACACACACACACACCAAGGAGTCAGGTACACACACACACACACCAATGAGTCAGGTACACACACACACACACAAGGAGTCAGGTACACACACACACACACCAATGAGTCACACACACACACACACACACACACACACCAAGGAGTCAGGTACACACACACACACACCAAGGAGTCAGGTACACACACACACACACCAAGGAGTCAGGTACACACACACACACACAAGGAGTCAGGTACACACACACACACACACAAGGAGTCAGGTACACACACACACACACACACACACACCGATGAGTCAGGTACACACACACACACACACACACACAAGGAGTCAGGTACACACACACACACACCAATGAGTCAGGTACACACACACACACACCAAGGAGTCAGGTACACAACACACACACACACCAATGAGTCACACACACACACACACACACACACACACACACAAGGAGTCAGGTACACACACACACACACCAAGGAGTCAGGTACACACACACACACACAAGGAGTCAGGTACACACACACACACACACACCAAGGAGTCAGGTACACACACACACACCAAGGAGTCAGGTACACACACACACACCAATGTCAGGTACACACACACACACACCAAGGAGTCAGGTACACACACACACACACCAAGGAGTCAGGTACACACACACACACACACACACCAAGGAGTCAGGTCACACACACACACACACCAAAGGAGTCAGGTACACACACACACACACAAGGAGTCAGGTACAGGGAGTCAGGTACACACACACACACACCAGGAGTCAGGTACACACACACACACCAAGGAGTCAGGTACACACACACACACAAGGAGTCAGGTACACACACACACACAAGGAGTCAGGTACACACACACACACCAAGGAGTCAGGTACACACACACACACCAAGGAGTCAGGGAGTCAGGTACACACACACACACCAAGGAGTCAGGTACACACACACACACCAAGGAGTCAGGTACACACACACACACCAAGGAGTCAGGTACACACACACACACACAAGGAGTCAGGTACACACACACACAGGTACACACACACACACCAAGGAGTCAGGTACACACACACACACCAAGGAGTCAGGTACACACACACACACCAAGGAGTCAGGTACACACACACACACCAAGGAGTCAGGTACACACACACACCAAGGAGTCAGGTACACACACACACACCAGGAGTCAGGTACACACACACACACAAGGAGTCAGGTACACACACACACACCAAGGAGTCAGGTACACACACACACACCAAGGAGTCAGGTACACACACACACACACAAGGAGTCAGGTACACACACACAGGTACACACACACAAGGAGTCAGGTACACACACACACACCAAGGAGTCAGGTACACACACACACACAAGGAGTCAGGTACACACACACACACCAAGGAGTCAGGTACACACACACACACAAGGAGTCAGGTACACACACACACACCAAGGAGTCAGGTACACACACACACACACACACACCAAGGAGTCAGGTACACACACACACACACACCAGGAGTCAGGTACACACACACACACAAGGAGTCAGGTACACACACACACACACACACAAAGGAGTCAGGTACACACACACACACACCAAGGAGTCAGGTACACACACACACACCAAGGAGTCAGGTACACACACACACACACAAGGAGTCAGGTACACACACACACACCAAGGAGTCAGGTACACACACACACACAAGGAGTCAGGTACACACACACACCAAGGAGTCAGGTACACACACACACACACCACACACACACACCAAGGAGTCAGGTACACACACACACACCAAGGAGTCAGGTACACACACACACACCAAGGAGTCAGGTACACACACACACACCAAGGAGTCAGGTACACACACACACTAATACATTCAGACATACCGTGACACAAACCTACATTCACATGAGGGTTACTTTAGCAGGTGCCTCGGGAAGAGTTGTCATGTCCATTAACAAAAAGAGACTCTCCTTTTAGAGACTCTCTCCTTCTAGAGACCCTCTCCTTTTAGAGACTCTCGTCCTAGAGACTATCTCCTTTTAGAGACTCTCCTTCTAAAGACTCTCTCCTTTTAGAGACTCTCCTTCTAGAGACTCTCTCCTTCTAGAGACTCTCTCCTTCTAGAGACTCTCGTCCTAGAGACTATCTCCTTTTAGAGACTCTCCTTCTAAAGACTCTCCTTCTAGAGACTCTCTCCTTCTAGAGACTCTCATTTTAGAGACTATCTCCTTCTAGAGACTCTCTCCTTCTAGAGACTCTCTCCTTTTAGAGTATCTCTCCTTCTAGAGACTCTCTCCTTCTAGAGACTCTCTCCTTCTAGATACTCTCATTTTAGAGACTATCTCCTTCTAGAGACTCTCTCCTTCTAGAGACTCTCTCCTTTTAGAGTATCTCTCCTTTTAGAGCCTCACCTTCTAGAGACTCTCTCCTTCTAGACACTCTCTCCTTCTAGAGACTCTCTCCTTTTAGAGACCCTCTCATAGATACTCTCCTTCTAGAGACTCTCTCCTTCTAGAGTCTATCTCCTTCTAGAGACCCTCCTCCTGGAGACTCTCCTTCTAGAGACTCTCTCATTCTAGAGACTCTCTCCTTCTAGAGTCTATCTCCTTCTAGAGACTCTCTTAGAGGCTCTCCTTCTAGAGACTCTCCTTCTAGAGACTCTCTCCTTCAAGAGGCTCTCATTCTAGAGACTCTCTTCTTCTAGAGACTCTCTCCTTCTAGAGACACTCTCCTTTTAGAGAATCTCTCCTTTTAGAGCCTCACCTTCTAGAGACTCTCCTTCTAGAGACTGTCCTTCTAGAGACTCTCCTTTTAGAGACTCTCCTTCTAGAAACTCTCTCCTAAAGACTCTCTCCTTTTAGAGACTCTCCTTCTAGAGTCTTTTTCCTAGAGACTCTCCTTCTAGAGACTCTCTCCTAAAGACTCTCTCCTTCTAGAGACTCTCTCCTTCTAGAGACTCTCTCCTAAAGACTCTCTCCTTCTAGAGACTCTCTTCTAGAGACTCTCTCCTTCTAGAGACTCTCTCCTAAAGACTCTCTCCTTCTAGAGACTCTCTTCTAGAGACTCTCTCCTTCTAGAGACTCTCTTCTAGAGACTCTCCGTTTAGAGACTCTCTCCTAAAGACTCTCTCCTTCTAGAGACTCTCTTCTAGAGACTCTCCGTTTAGAGTCTTTCTCCTAGAGACTCTCCTTTTCCTCTCTAGTATTTAGGTGTTTATTTGAAGAAAGAGAAACAGAGAAAGATCCATCTGCCAGAGGAACAGAGATGTAATCTTCTGTCAGAAACTGAAATAGAGAGATGCAGAAAAGTGTTCCCCATTAGGTACCACACACACACACACACACACACACACACACACACACACACACACACACACACACACACAGATGAATAAAGTAGGAGGGTTAGAGAGCAGTAAAGATAGAGGGAGATTCACAGAGTTAAATAAATATGTCTGTCTGTGTGTGTGTGTGTGTGTGTGTGTGTGTGTGTGTGTGTGTGTGTGTGTGTGTGTGTGTGTGTGTGTGTGTGTGTGTGTGTGTGTGTGTGTGTGTGTGTGTGTGTGTGTGTGTGTGTGTGTGTGTGTGTGTGTGTGTGTGTGTGTGTGTGTGTGTGTGTGTGTGTGTGTGTGTGTGTGTGTGTGTGTGTGTGTGTGTGTGTGTGTGTGTGTGTGTGTGTGTGTGTGTGTGTGTGTGTGTGTGTGTGTGTGTGTGTGTGTGTGTGTGTGTGTGTGTGTGTGTGTGTGTGTGTGTGTGTGTGTGTGTGTGTGTGTGTGTGTGTGTGTGTGTGTGTGTGTGTGTGTGTGTGTGTGTGTGTGTGTGTGTGTGTGTGTGTGTGTGTGTGTGTGTGTGTGTGTGTGTGTGTGTGTGTGTGTGTGTGTGTGTGTGTGTGTGTGTGTGTGTGTGTGTGTGTGTGTGTGTGTGTGTGTGTCTGTGTGTGTGTGTGTGTGTGTGTGTGTGTGTGTGTGTGTGTGTGTGTGTGTGTGTGTGTGTGTGTGTGTGTGTGTGTGTGTGTGTGTGTGTGTGTGTGTGTGTGTGTGTGTGTGTGTGTGTTGTGTGTGTGTGTGTGTGTGTGTGTGTGTGTGTGTGTGT
>NW_024609410.1:90000-92500 GCF_018296145.1 Oncorhynchus tshawytscha | reverse complement strand
TGGGTTATAGTCTGGGTTATAGTCTGTCTGGGTTATAGTCTGTCTGGGTTATAGTCTGGGTTATAGTCTGTCTGGGTTATGGTCTGTCTGGGTTGTAGTCTGTCTGGGTTGTAGTCTGTCTGGGTTGTAGTCTGTCTGGGTTATAGTCTGTCTGGGTGATAGTCTGGGTTATAGTATTTCTGGGTTATGGTCTGCCTGGGTTATAGTCTGTCTGGGTTATAGTCTGTCTGGGTTATAGTCTGTCTGGGTTATAGTCTGTCTGTGTTGTAGTCTGTCTGGGTTATAGTCTGTCTGGGTTATAGTCTGTCTGGGTTGTAGTCTGTCTGGGTTATAGTCTGTCTGGGTTATGGTTTTTCTGGGTTATAGTCTGTCTGGGTTATAGTCTGTCTGGGTTATAGTCTGTCTGTGTTGTAGTCTGTCTGGGTTATAGTCTGGGTTATAGTCTGTCTGGGTTGTAGTCTGGGTTATAGTCTGGGTTATAGTCTGACTGGGTTATAGTCTGTCTGGGTTATAGTCTGTCTGTGTTGTAGTCTGTCTGGGTTATAGTCTGTCTGGGTTATAGTCTGTCTGTGTTGTAGTCTGTCTGGGTTATAGTCTGTCTGGATTATATAGTCTGTCTGGGTTATAGTCTGTCTGTGTTGTAGTCTGTCTGGGTTATAGTCTGTCTGGGTTATAGTCTGTCTGTGTTGTAGTCTGTCTGGGTTATAGTCTGTCTGTGTTGTAGTCTGTCTGGGTTATAGTCTGTCTGGGTTATAGTCTGTCTGTGTTGTAGTCTGTCTGGGTTATGGTCTGTCTGGGTTATAGTCTGTCTGGGTTATAGTCTGTCTGGGTTATAGTCTGTCTGTGTTATAGTCTGTCTGTGTTGTAGTCTGTCTGGGTTATAGTCTGTCTGTGTTGTAGTCTGTCTGGGTTATAGTCTGTCTGGGTTATAGTCTGTCTGGGTTACAGTCTGTCTGTTTTTTTTCTATTTTTTCATTTATTTATTACTCACTTTTCTCCAGAATTTCGTGGTTTCCAATTGGTAGTTACAGTCTTGTCTCATCGCTGCAACTCCCGTACGGACTCGGGAGAGGTGAAGGTCGAGAGTCGTGCATCCTCTGAAACACAACCCAAACCAAGCTGCATTGCTTCTTGAAACAATGCCCATTTAACCCGGAAGCCACACCGATGTGTCAGAGAAGACACCGTACACCTGGTGACCTTGTCAGCATTGCGCCCGGTCTGCCACCTAGCTTCTGGGCCTGAGTAACAGGCAGTTTACTTTGGGCAGGCTTTTCATCCGGACGTGAAAATACTGCCCACAAAGAGTTTAAGGACAACAAAGTCAAGGTATTGGAGTGGCCATCACAAAGCCCTTACCTCAACCCTATAGAAAATGTGTGGGCAGAACTGAAAAAGTGTGTGCGAGCAATGAGAGCAACAATCCTGACTCAGTTACACCAGCTCTGTCAGGGGGAATGGGCCAAAATTCACCCAATTTATTGTGGGAAGCTTGTGGAAGGCTACCCGAAACATTTGACCCAAGTTAAACAATTTAAAGGCAATGCTACCAAATACTAATTGAGTGTATGTAAACTTCCAACCCACTGGGAATGTGATGAAAGAAATAAAAGCTGAAAGAAATCATTCTCTCTACTATTATTCTGACATTTCACATTCTGAAAATAAAGTGGTGATTCTAACTGACCGAAAAAAATGGATTTTTTTGCTAGGATTAAATGTCAGGAATTGTGAAAAACTGAGTTTAAATGAGGTGTATGTAAACTTCCGACTTCAACTGTATGTCTTCTATAACAACGTCTTGTTTCTGTGTCAACCGTTTGTCTCAACCTGTGTGTTGGTCCCAGGTGTTGACCGTTTGTCTCAACCTGTGTGTTGGTCCCAGGTGTTGACCGTTTGTCTCAACCTGTGTGTTGGTCCCAGGTGTTGACCGTTTGTCTCAACCTGTGTGTTGGTCCCAGGTGTTGACCGTTTGTCTCAACCTGTGTGTTGGTCCCAGGTGTTGACCGTTTGTCTCAACCTGTGTGTTGGTCCCAGGTGTTGACCGTTTGTCTCAACCTGTGTGTTGGTCCCAGGTGTTGACCGTTTGTCTCAACCTGTGTGTTGGTCCCAGGTGTTGACCGTTTGTCTCAACCTGTGTGTTGGTCCCAGGTGTTGACCGTTTGTCTCAACCTGTGTGTGGTCCCAGGTGTTGACCGTTTGTCTCAACCTGTGTGTTGGTCCCAGGTGTTGACCGTTTGTCTCAGGTGTTGACCGTTTGTCTCAACCTGTGTGTTGGTCCCAGGTGTTGACCGTTTGTCTCAACCTGTTTGTCCCAGGTGTTGACCGTTTGTCTCAACCTGTGTGTTGGTCCCAGGTGTTGACCGTTTGTCTCAACCTGTGTGTTGGTCCCAGGTGTTGACCGTTTGTCTCAACCTGTGTGTTGGTCCCAGGTGTTGACCGTTTGTCTCAACCTGTGTGTTGGTCCCAGGTGTTGACCGTTTGTCTCAACCTGTGTGTT
>NW_024609410.1:52500-85000 GCF_018296145.1 Oncorhynchus tshawytscha | reverse complement strand
CTTAACACACAGAGACACACAGTCTTAACACACACAGACTCACAGACACACAGTCTTAACACACACAGACACACAGACACACAGTCTTAACACATACTCACACACAGACACACAGTCTTAACACACACTCACACACACACAGACACACTGTCTTAATACTAACTCAGACACACACAGACACACTGTCTTAATACTAACTCAGACACACACAGACACACTGTCTTAACACACACTCACACACAGACACACAGTCTTAACACACACTCACACACAGACGCACAGTCTTAACACACTCAGACACACAGTCTTAACACACACTCACACACAGACACACAGTCTTAACACACACAGACACACAGTCTTAACACACACAGACACACAGTTTTAACACACTCAGACACACAGTCTTAACACACTCATACACAGTCTTAACACACACATACACACAGTCTTAACACACACAGACACATAGTCTTAACACACAGACACACAGTTTTAACACACACAGACACACAGTCTTAACATACACTCACACACAGACACACAGTCTTAACACACACTCTCACACAGACACACACTCTTAACACACACTCACACTCAGACACACAGTCTTAACACACACACACACTCACACACACAGACACACTGTCTTAACACACACTCACACACAGACACACAGTCTTAACACACACTCACACACAGACACACAGTCTTAACACACACAGACACACAGTCTTAATACACTCAGACACACAGTCTTAACACACACTCATACACAGACACACAGTCTTAACACCCACAGACACACAGTCTTAACACACACAGACACACAGTCTTAACACACTCAGACACACAGTCTTAACACACACAGACACACAGTCTTAACACACACAGACACACAGTTTTAACACACTCAGACACACAGTCTTAACACACTCATACACACAGTCTTAACACACACAGACACACAGTCTTAACATACACTCACACACAGACACACAGTCTTAACACACACTCACACACAGACACACACTCTTAACACACACTCACACTCAGACACACAGTCTTAACAAACACACACTCACACACACAGACACACTGTCTTAACACACACTCACACACAGACACACAGTCTTAACACACTCAGACACACAGTCTTAACACACTCAGACACACAGACACACAGTCTTAACACACTCACACACACAGTCTTAACACACTCAGACACACAGACACACAGTCTTAACACACTCAGACACACAGACACACATTCTTAACACACTCAGACACACAGTCTTAACACACTCAGACACACAGACACACAGTCTTAACACACTCAGACACAGTCTTAACACACTCAGACACACAGACACACAGTCTTAACACACTCAGACACACAGTCTTAACACACTCAGACACACAGACACACAGTCTTAACACACTCAGACACACAGACACACAGTCTTAACACACTCACACACACAGTCTTAACACACTCAGACACACAGACACACAGTCTTAACACACTCAGACACACAGACACACATTCTTAACACACTCAGACACACAGTCTTAACACACTCAGACACACAGACACACAGTCTTAACACACTCAGACACAGTCTTAACACACTCAGACACACAGACACACAGTCTTAACACACTCAGACACACAGTCTTAACACACTCAGACACACAGACACACAGTCTTAACACACTCAGACACACAGTCTTAACACACTCAGACACACAGACACACAGTCTTAACACTCTCAGACACACAGACACACAGTTTTAACACACTCAGACACACAGTCTTAACACACTCAGACACACAGACACACAGTCTTAACACACTCAGACACACAGACACACAGTCTTAACACACTCAGACACACAGTCTTAACACACTCAGACACACAGACACACAGTCTTAACACACTCAGACACACAGTCTTAACACTCTCAGACACACAGACACACAGTCTTAACACACTCAGACACACAGTCTTAACACACTCAGACACACAGACACACAGTCTTAACACACTCAGACACAGTCTTAACACACTCAGACACTCAGACACACAGTCTTAACACACTCAGACACTCAGACACACAGTCTTAACACTTGGTCCCACTGTAACATTGTAATCATATCCAGTAGAAAATGTATTCTGAAGATCCGTTCGCCGGGACACAGGACCAGTTAGGGTTCTTTGGGTTCTTCCTCATAGGAGAACCCTTTGAACAACCCTTTTGGGTTCCAGGTAGAACCCTCTTGGGTTCCATGTAGAACCGTTTCCACAGAGGGTTCTACCTGGAACCATAGGTTATCCTGTGGGGACAGCCGAAGAACCCTTTGGTAAGCTATTTTTCTAAATGTGCAGTTCAACCACTCTGCTCTGAAGGCTACCATGTGTCTGTCTGTGTGTGTCTGGCTATCACTCACCAACATGACGTAGGGAGCACAACTATTAAACTTACTGATGCAAGACCCTCCACACACACACACACACACACACACACACACACACACACACACACACACACACTCAGACTCACACACACACAGACACACACACACACACACACACTCACACACACACACACACTAAGACACACACACACACACAGACACACACACACACTCACACACTCAGACACACACACACACACTCAGACACACACACACACACACACACTTAGACACACACACACACACTTAGACACACTCACACACACACACACACACACACACACTTAGACACACTCAGACACACACACAGGAGTCTGGAAGTGTAAATGAAAGTTTTCTAATGGGAGAGAGGATATATTGAAGCCTGGGAGAAAAGAGGAGGATAGATATAGAGTGAAATAGAAGAGATAGATAGATCTAGAGAGAAGGCAGCAGACAGGGACTATAGATATAGATATAGAGTGAAATAGAAGAGATAGATAGATCTAGAGAGAAGGCAGCAGACAGGGACTATAGATATAGATATAGAGTGAAATAGAAGAGATAGACAGCAGCAGACAGGCACTATAGATATAGATATAGAGTGAAATAGAAGAGATAGAGAGATGGCAGCAGACAGGGACTGTAGATATAGAAGAGATAGATAGATCTAGAGAGAAGATAGCAGACAGGGATTCTCAGAGGGGTGAGGTGGCAAGGACAGGTGTAGAGCTGAATAGAGAGAGAGCGATAGAGAAAATGGTAGAGGGAGATAGAAAGGAGAATGTGAATAGTGTTGTTTTGTCCTCTGCGGGCAAGGACAGACCAGACAGTGATGTCTTGCAGGTGGAAGGACATTTAGTGTGACACCTCCATTTGACAGAGGGCATCTGTCTTTCCTCGCCTCACAAGCACAGCAAGGACAGAGAGCGAGAGAGAGAGAGAGAGACAGAGAGAGAGAGAGAGAGGAGAGAGAGAGAAAGGGGGGTGAGAGAGAGAGAGAGACAGAGAGAGACAGAGAGAGAGAGAGAGCAGAGACAGAGACAGAGAGACAGAGAGAGAGACAGAGAGAGAGAGACAGAGAGAGAGACAGAGAGAGAGAGCAGAAACAAACAGAGAGAGAGCAGAGACAGACAGAGAGAGGGGGGGGGAGAGAGAGACAGAGAGAGGAGAGAGGGGGTGACAGAGAGAGAGAGAGAGAGAGAGAGAGAGAGAGAGAGAGAGAGAGAGAGCAGAGGGGGTGAGAGAGTTACAGCATCATGTTACAACAAATGGAAAGAGGAGTCTAATTAATATTTCATAAGTATTAATTTGACTCCTCCTCTTTCCATTTGTTGAGTTACAGCCTGTATTTGTAATAGATTACATTGAGATGTTGTTACAGCCTGTATTTGTAATAGATTACATTGAGATGTTGTGTTACAGCCTGTATTTGTAATAGATTACATTGAGATGTTGTTACAGCCTGTATTTGTAATAGATTACATTGAGATGTTGTGTTACAGATTACATTGAGATGTTGTGTTACAGCCTGTATTTGTAATAGATTACATTGAGATGTTGTGTTACAGCCTGTATTTGTAATAGATTACATTGAGATGTTGTGTTACTTGTAATAGATTACATTGAAATGTTGTGTTATTTGTAATAGATTACATTGAGATGTTGTGTTACTTGTAATAGATTACATTGAAATGTTGTGTTATTTGTAATAGATTACATTGAGATGTTGTGTTACAGTCTGTATTTGTAATAGATTACATTGAGATGTTGTGTTACAGCCTGTATTTGTAATAGATTACATTAAGAGGTTGCAAGTTCAAACCCCTGAGCTGACAAGGTACACATCTGTCGTTCTGCCCCTGAACAGGCAGTTAACCCAGCCTACACATATTACCCCATAATGTCAAAGTGGAATTATGTTTTTACAAATGTTTACAATTTTTTTTATTTTTTATGAAAAGCTGAATTGATTCAATAAGTATTCGACCCTTTGTTATGAACCTAAATAAGTTCAGGAGTAAAAATGTGCTGGACAAGTCACATAAGTTGCAAAGACTCACTCTGTGTGCAATAATAGTGTTTAACGTGGGGCGGCAGGGTAGCCTAGTGGTTAGAGCGTTGGACTAGTAACCGAAGGTTGCAAGTTCAAACCCCGAGCTGACAAGGTACAAATCTGTCGTTCTGCCCCTGAACAGGCAGTTAACCCACTGTTCCTAGGCAGTCATTGGAAATAAGAATTTGTTCTTAACTGACTTGCCTGGTTAAATAAAGGTTAAAAAAAATATAAATCTGTGTGCAATAATAGTGTTTAACATGAGTTTTGAATGAATACCTCATCTCTGTACCCCACACATGCAATTATCTCGAAGGTCCCTCAGTCGAGCAGTGAATTTCAACCACAAAGACCAGGGTTTTCCAATGACTCACAAAGAAGGGCTCCTATTGGTACATGGCTAAAAAAAAAAAAAAAAAAAAAATCAGACATTAAATATCCCTTTGAGCCTTGTGAAGTTATTAATTACACTTTGGATGGTGTATCAATTCACCCAGAGATACAGGCGTCCTTCCTAACTCAGTTGTCGGAGAGGAAGGAAACTGCTCAGGGATTTCACCATGAGGCCAATGGTGACTTGAAAACAGTTACAGAGTTTAAAGGCTGTGATAGAAGTACACACTGTATGTATTAACTAAGGTAGGATAACACGGTATGTATTAACTAAGGTAGGATAACACTGTATGTATTAACTAAGGTAGGATAACACGGTATGTATTAGCTAAGGTAGGATAACACTGTATGTATTAACTAAGGTAGGATAACACGGTATGTATTAACTAAGGTAGGATAACACTGTATGTATAGTATAGTAGGATAACACTGTATGTATTAACTAAGGTAGGATAACACGGTATGTATTAACTAAGGTAGGATAACACTGTATGTATAGTATAGTAGGATAACACTGTATGTATTAACTAAGGTAGGATAACACTGTATGTATAGTATAGTAGGATAACACTGTATGTATAGTATAGTAGGATAACACTGTATGTATAGTATAGTAGGATAACACTGTATGTATAGTATAGTAGGATAACACTGTATGTATAGTATAGTAGGATAACACTGTATGTATAGTATAGTAGGATAACACTGTATGTATTAACTAAGGTAGGATAACACTGTATGTATTAACTAAGGTAGGATAACACACACCCACACCCACAGTGTGATATATAGTAGGATAACACGGTATGTATTAACTAAAGTAGGATAACACGGTATGTATTAACTAAGGTAGGATAACACTGTATGTATAGTATAGTAGGATAACACTGTATGTATTAACTAAGGTAGGATAACACTGTATGTATAGTATAGTAGGATAACACTGCATGTATAGTATAGTAGGATAACACTGTATGTATAGTATAGTAGGATAACACTGTATGTATAGTATAGTAGGATAACACGGTATGTATTAACTAAGGTAGGATAACACTGTATGTATTAACTAAGGTAGGATAACACTGTATGTATATATAGTAGGATAACACTGTATGTATTAACTAAGGTAGGATAACACTGTATGTATTAACTAAGGTAGGATAACACGTATGTATTAACTAAGGTAGGATAACACTGTATGTATTAACTAAGGTAGGATAACACTGTATGTATAGTAAAGTAGGATAACACTGTATGTATTAACTAAGGTAGGATAACACTGTATGTATAGTATAGTAGGATAACACTGTATGTATAGTAAAGTAGGATAACACTGTATGTATAGTATAGTAGGATAACACTGTATGTATAGTATAGTAGGATAACACTGTATGTATTAACTAAGGTAGGATAACACACAACCACACCCACAGTGTTATATATAGTAGGATAACACTGTATGTATTAACTAAGGTAGGATAACACACACCCACACCCACAGTGTGAGATATAGTAGGATCACACCCACAGTGTGATATATAGTAGGATAACACCCACAGTGTGATATATAGTAGGATAACACCCACAGTGTGATATATAGTAGGATAACACCCACAGTGTGATATATAGTAGGATAACACCCACAGTGTGATATATAGTAGGATAACACCCACAGTGTGATATATAGTAGGATAACACCCACAGTGTGATATATAGTAGGATAACACCCACAGTGTGATATATAGTAGGATAACACCCACAGTGTGATATATAGTAGGATAACACCCACAGCGTGATATATAGTAGGATAACACCCACAGCGTGATATATAGTAGGATAACAGTGTGTGTGTGTGTGTGTGAGTGTGTGCTGATCTTGTTGAAAGCCTGTTTCCTGTCTCCTGGTGTGTCATCTCCCTTTGGGCTCTAGGATCTAAAGTAGGCCACACACACACACACACACACTAGAACAACCACCCTCCCCCCAAAACCCACAAACGTCCTCACCAGAACACCAGAGTTCTTTAACTCTCTTTCTCCTCCACCCCTCTCTTCCCCCTCCATCTCCTCCTCTCCCTCTCCTCCCTCCACCCCTCTCTTCCTCCTCCTCCACCCCTCTCTTCCTCCTCCCTCCACCCCTCTCTTCCCCCTCCATCCTCCTCCTCCCTCCCCTCTCCTCCCTCCACCCCTCTCTTCCTCCTCCCTCCACCCCTCTCTTCCCTTCCCTCCTCCTCCTCCCTCCCTCCCCTCCCTCCACCCCTCTCTTCCCTCCTCCTCCTCCTCCTCTCCTCCCTCCACCCCTCTCTTCCCTCTCCCCCTTCTTCCCCCTCCCTCCCACTCCCTCCTCCTCCCCCTCTCTTCCCCCTCCCTACCTCCTCCTCACTTCTCTCTCCTCCTCCCCGCCGTCCTCCCTCTTCCCCCTCTCATAGGTTATCAGATAGCGTACCGTCTGGATGCCGGCGACCCCATGCGGTTCACTACGGTGGAGGTGGGGTCGACCGCGCGTCAGTTTACAGTCAGCGGTATGACCGGAGACCAGGCCTATGTGTTCAAGTTGACCGCTAGGACCTCTCAGGGATGGGGCAGAGCTGAGGAAGCTGTAGTTATCACCACCGAACGCAGAGGTAAGAGACGCACACCACAGTACACAGAGACACAGTACACAGAGACACAGAGATACAGTACACAGAGACACGGAGACACAGTACACAGGTACACAGAGACACAAAGACACAGAGATACAGTACACAGAGACACAGAGACACAGTACACAGAGACACAATACACAGAGACACAGTACACAGAGACACAGAGATACAGAGACACAGTACACAGAGATACAGAGATACAGAGACACAGTACACAGAGACACAGTACACAGAGACACAGAGATACAGTACACAGAGACACAGTACACAGAGACACAGTACACTGAGAGACAGAGACACAGTACACAGAGACACAGTACACAGAGACACAGTACACAGAGACACAGTACACAGAGACACAGAGACACAGTACACAGAGACACAGTACACAGAGACACAGAGACACAGTACACAGAGACACAGTACACAAAGACACAGTACACAATGACACAGTACGCAGAGACACAGTACAAAGAGAAACAGAGACACAGTACACAGAGACACAGTACACAGAGACACAGTACAAAGAGACACAGAGACACAGTACACAAAGACACAGTACACAGAGACACAGTACAAAGAGACACAGTACACAGACACAGACAAAGAGACACAGAGCCACAGTACAAAGTACAAAGAGACACAGAGACACAGTACACAATGACACAGTACACAGAGACACAGTACACAGAGACACAGTACAAAGAGACACAGAGACACAGAGACACAGTACACAGACACAGAGACACAGAGACACAGTACACAGAGACACAGACACAGTACACAGAGACACAGTACAAAGAGACACAGAGACACAGTACAAAGATACACAGTACACAGAGACTCAGTACACAGAGACACAGACACACAGAGACACAGAGACAGAGACACAGTAGAGAGAGACACAGTACACAGAGACACAGAGACACAGTACACAGAGACACACACACCACAGTACACAGAGACACAGTACACAGAGACACACACACCACAGTACACAGAGACACAGTACACAGAGACACACACACCACAGTACACAGAGACACAGTACACAGACACAAAGTCACAGAGACACAGAGACACAGTACAAAGAGACACAGTACACAGAGACACAGAGACACAGCAGACAGAGACACAGTACACAGAGACACAGAGACACAGTACACAGAGACACACACACCACAGAGACACAGTACACAGTACAAACACAAAGTCACAGACACAGAGACACACACACCACAGTACACAGAGACACAGTACACAGAGACACACACCACTGTACACAGACACACAGTCACAGAGACACAGAGACACAGTACACAGAGACACAGAGACACAGTACAGAGACACAGTACACAGAGACACAGTACACAGAGACACAGTAGACAGAGACACAGTACACAGAGACACAGTAGACAGAGACACACACACCACAGTACACAGAGACACAGTACACAGAGACACACACACCACAGTACACAGAGACACAGTACACAGAGACACATACACCACAGTACACAGAGACACAGTACACAGAGACACACACACCACAGTACACAGAGACACAGTACACAGACACAAAGTCACAGTACACAGAGACACACACACCACAGTACACAGAGACACAGTACACAGAGACACACACACCACAGTACACAGAGACACAGTACACAGAGACACACACACCACAGTACACAGAGACACAGTACACAGAGACACAAAAACACAGTAGACAGAGACACAGTACACAGAGACACACACACCACAGTACACAGAGACACAGTACACAAACACAAAGTCACAGACACAGAGACACACACACCACAGTACACAGAGACACAGTACACAGAGACACACACACCACTGTACACAGAGACACAGTACACAGACACAAAGTCACAGAGACACAGTACACAGAGACACAGTACACAGACACAAAGTCACAGAGACACAGAGACACAGTACACAGAGACACAGTACACAGACACAGTACACAGAGACACAGTACACAGACACAAAGTCACAGAGACACAGAGACACAGAGACACAGAGACACAGTACACAGAGACACAGTACACAGAGACAAAGTCACAGAGACACAGTACACAGAGACACAGTACAGAGAGACACAGTACACAGAGACACACACACCACAGTACACAGAGACACACACACCACAGTACACAGAGACACAGTACACAGAGACACTCACAACACAGTAAACAGAGACACAGTGACACAGTACACAAAGACACAGAGACACAGTACACAGAGACACAGTACACAGAGACACAGTAGACAGAGACACAGAGACACAGTACACAGAGACACAGAGACACAGTACACATAGACACACACACCACAGTACACAAAGTCACAGACACTGAGACACAGTACACAGAGACACAGTACACAGAGACACAGAGACACAGTACACAGAGACACAGGACACAGAGACACACACACCACAGTACACAGAGACACAGTACACAGAGACACAAAGTCACAGAGACACAGTACACAGAGACACAGAGACACAGTACACAAAGACACAGTACACAGAGACACAGAGACACAGTACACAGAGACACAGTACACAGAGACACAGAGACACAGGACACAGAGACACACACACCACAGTACACAGAGACACAAAGTCACAGAGACACATTACACAGAGACACAGTACACAGAGACACAATACACAGAGACACAATTCACATTATAAAGCATTACTCATAATAAACTGAGATACATTACTCATTACAAACTGAGATAGCTACATTACTACATTACTACATTACTCATTATAAACTGAGATAGCACCTTGTTCTACCAACTGAGCTACATTACTCATTATAAACTGAGAGGGGAGAAGGGGAGAGGAGGAGAGAGGGGGAGGGAGGGAGAGGAGGAGAGAGGGGGAGGGAGAGGGGGAGGGGGAACAGATTAATGAAGTTGAGAGGGAATCAATGAGGATTTTATTACAAGTCAGATCGATAACGATCTGAAATTAAACAATTACACTGCTGTCCCCCCCTGTCACTGTGTGTGTGTGTGTGTGTGTGTGTGTGTGTGTGTGTGTGTGTGTGTGTGTGTGTGTGTGTGTGTGTGTGTGTGTGTGTGTGTGTGTGTGTGTGTGTGTGTGCGTGTGTGTGTGCGCGTGTGCGTGTGTGTGTGTGTGTGTGCGCGTGTCCACTTTTACCTGTGCCAATGGATTGGCACAGAGACGCGTGATTTGCTGAGCGACCACGGTGAACCTTTTAACAGTTGGCATGAGTCTCTAATGAACACCAGGACCACAATACGAACACCAGGACCAATATGAACACCAGGACCAACATGAACACCAGGACCACAATATGAACACCAGGATGACAATATGAACACCAGGATCAATATGAACACCAGGACCAATATGAACACCAGGACCACAATATGAACACCAGGACCACAATATGAACACCAAGACCACAATATGAACACCAGGACCACAATATGAACACCAGGACCACAATATGAACACCAGGACCAATATGAACACCAGGACCAATATGAACACCAGGACCACAAGATGAACACCAGGACCAATATGAACACCAGGACCACAATATGAACACCAGGACAAATATGAACACCAGGACCAATATGAACACCAGGACCACAATATGAACACCAGGACCAATATGAACACCAGGATCAATATGAACACCAGGACCAATATGAACACCAGGACCACAATATGAACCCCAAGACCACATATGAACACCAGGACCACAATATGAACACCAGGACCACAATATGAACACCAGACCACAATATGAACACCAGGACCACAATATGAACACCAGGACCACAATATGAACACCAGGACCACAATATGAACACCAGGACCAATATGAACACCAGGACCACAATATGAACACCAGGACCAATATGAACACCAGGACCACAATATGAACACCAGGATAAATATGAACACCAGGACCAATATGAACACCAGGACCACAATATGAACACCAGGACCAATATGAACACCAGGACCACAATATGAACACCAGGACCACAATATGAACACCAGGACCAATATAAACACCAGGACCAATATGAACACCAGGACCACAATATGAACATCAGGACCACAATATGAACACCAGGACCAATATGAACACCAAGACCAATATGAACACCAGGACCAATATGAACACCAGGACCAATATGAACACCAGGACCACAATATAAACACCAGGACCACAATATGAACACCAGGACCAATATGAACACCAGGACCACAATATGAACACCAGGACCACAATATGAACACCAGGACCACAATATGAACACCAGGACCACAATATGAACACCAGGACCACAATATGAACACCAGGACCACAATATGAACACCAGGACCACAACATGAACACCAGGACCAATATGAACACCAGGACCACAATATGAACACCAGGACCACAATATGAACACCAGGACCACAATATGAACACCAGGACCACAATATGAGGACACCAGGGACCAATATGAACACCAGGGCCACAATATGAACACCAGGACCACAATATAACACCAGGACACAATATGAACACAGGACCACAATATGAACACCAGGACCAATATGAACACCAGGACCACAATATGAACACCAGGACCAATATGAACACCATGACCACAATATGAACACCAGGACCACAATATGAACACCAGGACCAAATATGAACACCAGGACCAACATGAACACCAGGACCAATATGAACACCAGGACCAACATGAACACCAGGACCAATATGAACACCAGGACCACAAACTGAACACCAGGACCACAATATGAACACCAGGACCACAAACTGAACACCAGGACCACAATATGAACACCAGGACCACAATATGAACACCAGGACCATTATGAACACCAGGACCACAATATGAACACCAGGACCACAATATGAACACCAGGACCACATATGAACACCAGGACCACAATATGAACACCAGGACCACAATATGAACACCAGGACCAATATGAACACCAGGACCACAATATGAACACCAGGACCACAATATGAACACCAGGACCACAATATGAACACCAGGACCACAATATGAACACCAGGACCAATATGAACACCAGGGCCACAATATGAACACCAGGACCACAATATGAACACCAGGGCCACAATATGAACATCAGGACCACAATATGAACACCAGGACCACAATATGAACACCAGGACCAATATGAACACCAGGACCACAATATGAACACCAGGACCAATATGAACACCAGGACCACAATATGAACACCAGGGCCACAATATGAACACCAGGACCAACCAGGACAATATGAACACCAGGACCACAATATGAACACCAGGACCAACATGAACACCAGGACCAACATGAACACCAGGACCAATGAACACCAGGACCAATATGAACACCAGGACCAACACCACCAGGACCAACATGAACACCAGGACCACAAACTGAACACCAGGACCACAATATGAACACCAGGACCACAATATGAACACCAGGACCACAATATGAACACCAGGACCACAATATGAACACCAGGACCAATATGAACACCAGGACCACAATATGAACACCAGGACCACAATATGAACACCAGGACCACAATATGAACACCAGGACCACAATATGAACACCAGGACCACAATATGAACACCAGGACCACAATATGAACACCAGGACCACAATATGAACACCAGGACCAATATGAACACCAGGGCCACAATATGAACACCAGGACCACAATATGAACACCAGGACCACAATATGAACACCAGGACCACAATATGAACACCAGGACCACAATAACACCAGAACACCAGGACCACAATATGAACACCAGGACCACAATATGAACACCAGGACCAATATGAACACCAGGACCACAATATGAACACCAGGACCAGGAACACCAGGACCAATATGAACACCAGGACCACAATATGAACACCAGGACCACAATATGAACACCAAGACCACAATATGAACACCAGGACCACAATATGAACACCAGGACCACAATATGAACACCAGGACCACAATATGAACACCAGGACCACACGAACACCAGGACCAACATGAACACCAGGACCAACATGAACACCAGGACCAATATGAACACCAGGACCAATATGAACACCAGGACCAACATGAATACCAGGACCACAAACTGAACACCAGGACCACAATATGAACACCAGGACCACAAATGAACACCAGGACCACAATATGAACACCAGGACCAACATGAACACCAGGACCAACATGAATACCAGGACCACAATATGAACACCAGGACCACAATATGAACACCAGGACCACAAACTGAACACCAGGACCACAATATGAACACCAGGACCAAATATGAACACCAGGACCAATATGAACACCAGGACCACAAATGAACACCAGGACCACAATATGAACACCAGGACCAATATGAACACCAGGACCAAAATGAACACCAGGACCAAATATGAACACCAGGACCAAATATGAACACCAGGACCACAATATGAACACCAGGACCACAATATG
Source organism: Oncorhynchus tshawytscha (assembly GCF_018296145.1). NCBI lineage: Eukaryota > Metazoa > Chordata > Actinopteri > Salmoniformes > Salmonidae > Oncorhynchus > Oncorhynchus tshawytscha. The sequence goes on along the minus strand of NW_024609410.1, from coordinate 70,861 downwards.
AACACCAGGACCACAATATGAACACCAGGACCAAATATGAACACCAGGACCAAATAACACCAGGAACACACAGGACCACAATATGAACACCAGGACCACAATATGAACACCAGGACCACAATATGAACACCAGGACCACAATATGAACACCAGGACCACAATATGAACACCAGGACCAATATGAACACCAGGACCACAATATGAACACCAGGACCAATATAAACACCATGACCACAATATGAACACCAGGACCACAATATGAACACCAGGACCAACAATATGAACACCAGGACCAAATATGAACACCAGGACCAATATGAACACCAGGACCAAATATGAACACCAGGACCAACATGAACACCAGGACCACAAATGAACACCAGGACCACAATATGAACACCAGGACCACAATATGAACACCAGGACCACAATATGAACACCAGGACCACAATATGAACACCAGGACCACAATATGAACACCAGGACCACAATATGAACACCAGGACCACAATATGAACACCAGGACCAATATGAACACCAGGACCACAATATGAACACCAGGACCACAATATGAACACCAGGACCACAATATGAACATCAGGACCACAATATGAACACCAGGACCACAATATGAACACCAGGACCAATATGAACACCAGGACCACAATATGAACACCAGGACCAATATGAACATCAGGACCACAATATGAACACCAGGGCCACAATATGAACATCAGGACCACAATATGAACACCAGGGCCACAATATGAACACCAGGACCACAATATGAACACCAGGACCACAATATGAACACCAGGACCAACATGAACACCAGGACCAACATGAACACCAGGACCAACATGAACACCAGGACCAATATGAACACCAGGACCAACATGAACACCAGGACCAACATGAACACCAGGACCACAAACTGAACACCAGGACCACAATATGAACACCAGGACCACAAACTGAACACCAGGACCACAATATGAACACCAGGACCACAATATGAACACCAGGACCAATATGAACACCAGGACCACAATATGAACACCAGGACCACAATATGAACACCAGGACCAATATGAACACCAGGACCACAATATGAACACCAGGACCACAATATGAACACCAGGACCAATATGAACAAGGACCACAATATGAACACCAGGACCACAATATGAACACCAGGACCAATATGAACACCAGGGCCACTATATGAACACCAGGACCACAATATGAACACCAGGGCCACAATATGAATATAAGGACCACAATATGAACACCAGGGCCACAATATGAACACCAGGACCAATATGAACACCAGGACCACAATATGAACACCAGGACCAATATGAACACCATGACCACAATATGAACACCAGGGCCACAATATGAACACCAGGACCAATATGAACATCAGGACCACAATATGAACACCAGGGCCACAATATGAACATCAAGACCACAATATGAACACCAGGGCCACAATATGAACACCAGGGCCACAATATGAACACCAGGACCACAATATGAACACCAGGACCAACACGAACACCAGGACCAACATGAACACCAGGACCAACATGAACACCAGGACCAATATGAACACCAGGACCAACATGAACACCAGGACCAACATGAACACCAGGACCACAAACTGAACACCAGGACCACAATATGAACACCAGGACACAATATGAACACCAGGACCACAATATGAACACCAGGACCAACATGAACACCAGGACCAACATGAACACCAGGACCAACATGAACACCAGGACCAATATGAACACCAGGACCAACATGAACACCAGGACCAACATGAACACCAGGACCACAAATGAACACCAGGACCACAATATGAACACCAGGACCACAAACTGAACACCAGGACCACAATATGAACACCAGGACCAAATATGAACACCAGGACCAATATGAACACCAGGACCACAAACTGAACACCAGGACCACAATATGAACACCAGGACCAATATGAACACCAGGACCAATATGAACACCAGGACCACAATATGAACACCAGGACCACAATATGAACACCAGGACCACAATATGAACACCAGGACCAATATGAACACCAGGACCACAATATGAACACCAGGACCAATATGAACACCAGGACCACAATATGAACACCAGGACCAATATGAACATCAGGACCAATATGAACACCAGGACCAATATGAACACCAGGACCACAATATGAACACCAGGACCACAATATGAACACCAGGACCAATATGAACACCAGGACCAATATGAACACCAGGACCAATATGAACACCAGGACCAATATGAACACCAGGACCAATATGAACACCAAGACCAACATGAACACCAGGACCAATATGAACACCAGGACCAGTATGAACACCAGGACCACAATATGAACACCAGGACCAATATGAACACCAGGACCAATATGAACACCAGGACCAACATGAACACCAGGACCACAATATGAACACCAGGACCACAATATGAACACCAGGACCAATATGAACACCAGGACCACAATATGAACACCAGGACCAATATGAACACCAGGACCACAATATGAACACCAGGACCAATATGAACATCAGGACCAATATGAACACCAGGACCAATATGAACACCAGGACCAATATGAACACCAGGACCACAATATGAACACTAGGACCACAATATGAACACCAGGACCAACATGAACACCAGGACCACAATATGAACACCAGGACCACAATATGAACACCAGGACCAATATGAACACCAGGACCAATATGAACACCAGGACCAATATGAACTATTCTTCAATGGCTGTGAGAAGTAGCTGGAAATTGGAGGGAACTGGAACACACTGTGGTACAAGTCGATCCAGAGCATCCCAAACATGCTCAATGGGTGACATGTCTGGTGAGTCTGCAGGCCGAATAACTGGTACATTTTCAGCTTCCAGGAATTGTGTACAGATCCTTGTGACATGGGGGTCGTGCGTTATCATACTGAAACATGAGGTGATGGCGGCAGATGAATGGCACGACAATGGGCCTCAGGATCTCGTCATGGTATCTCTGTGCATTCAAATTGCCATCGATAAAATGTCATTGTGTTTGTTGTCCGTAGCTTATGCCTGCCCACACCATAACCACACTGCTACCATGGGGAACTCTGTTCACAACGTTGACATCAGCAAACCGCTCGCCCACACATACACGTGGTCTGTGGTTGTGAGGCCGGTTGGACGTACTGCCAAATTCTCTAAAATGACGTTGGAGGCGGCTTATGGTTTGGAAACTAACATTCAATTCTCTGACAACAGCTCTGGTGGACATTCCTGTAGTCAGCAGGCCAATTACACGCTCCCTCAAAACTTGAGACATCTGTGGCATTGATTTCGTGTCATCTATCTATGACATCATCTGTGGTATTGTGTTGTGTCATCTATCTATGTCATCATCTGTGGTGTTGTGTCATCTATCTATGACATCATCTGTGGCGTTGTGGCGTGTCATATATCTATGACATCATCTGTGGTATTGTGTCGTGTCATCTTATCTGTGACATCATCTGTGACATTGTTTTGTGTCATCTATCTATGACATCATCTGTGGCGTTGTGTCATCTATCTATGACATCATCTGTGGCGTTGTGTTGTGTCATCTATCTATGACATCATCTGTGGTGTTGTGTCATCTATCTATGACATCATCTGTGGCGTTGTGTTGTGTCATCTATCTATGACATCATCTGACGTTGTGTCATCTATCTATGACATCATCTGTGGTGTTGTGTTGTGTCATCTATCTATGACATCATCTGTGGCGTTGTGTCATCTATCTATGACATCATCTGTGGTGTTGTGTCATCTATCTATGACATCATCTGTGGTGTTGTGTCATCTATCTATGACATCATCTGTCATCTATCTATGACATCATCTGTGGTGTTGTGTCATCTATCTATGATACAACACAATGCCATAGACTGGGTTCCCACAACTTCTAAGGAACCAAATGTGCCGCTGGATACACAGTAATATGGTAACACACACACACACACCATTGGTTATAGTGTGGTGTGACTCAAAAGCTCTGTTGTTCCATGATACTACCAGCTGAACTGATAGAGTTCTGCTCTGTTGGGGGCTTAGACACAAGCTGAAGGATCAACGGACTATGGAGATCACTGAATAATACCTCTCTCTGTCTCTCAGTTCAATAGACTTCATTTACATGGTCAGTTAAATCTCTCTCTCTCCCTATTTCTCTCTCTGTCTCTGTCTCTCTACCTCTCTTTCCCCCTCCAGAGCGTCCCTCCCCCCAGGAAGTTGTCCGTCCCCCAGGGGAGGTCCAATCTCGTAGGCTCCGCCTCCACTGGGTTGCCGGGATGACAGGCTCCTCCCCCCTACGGTACTACTGCCTGCAAACCAGAGAGCTTCCGACCGGAGACTGGACCAGTCACTCTGCTGATATACCACACAATTACACAGCCTGGACCGTAGAGAGGTAACCATGACCACCACACAACCACAATACAACTAAAACCAGTGCTAGAAATCAGATTTTTTTGTTATTGGTAGCACTGGTGCTCCTAACTGGCGCTGGTGCTCCAAACTGGCGGTGGTGCTCCTAACTAGCACTGGTGCTCCTAACTGGCGCTGGTGCTCCTAACTAGCACTGGTGCTCCTAACTGGCGCCTGCGCTCCTAACTAGCACTGGTGCTCCTAACTAGCACTGGTGCTCCTAATTGGCACTGGTGCTAGCTAGCTACCGACCGGAACATTACGCTAGCAGTGAGTGAGTGTGAGCTGTGAGCTAGCACATAGGAAAAAACCTAGAGCGGAACCAGGCTATGTGGCCAGTCCTCTTCTGGCTGTGCCGGGTGGAGGTTATAACAGGACATGGCCAAGATGTTCAAATGTTCATAGATGACCAGCAGGGTCAAATAATAATAATCACAGTGGTAGTAGAGGGTGCAACAGGTCAGCACTTCAGGAGTAAATGTCAGTTGGCTTTTCATAGCCGATCGTTCAGAGTATCTCTACTGCTCCTGCTGTCTCTAGAGAGTTGAAAACAGCAGGTCTGGGACAGGTAGCACGTCCAACAGGTCAGGGTTCCATAGCCGCAGGCAGAACAGCAGTACGACCAGGTGGACTGGGGACAGCAAGGAGACATCAGGCCAAGTAGTCCTGAGGCATGGTCCTCGGGCTCAGGTCCTCCGAAAGAAAGAAAGAAAGAAAGAAAGAAAGAAAGAAAGAAAGAAAGAAAGAAAGAAAGAATTAGAGAGAGCATACTTAAATTCACAGGACACAAATTCACATACTTAAATTCACAGGACACCGGATAAGACAGGAGGAATACTCCAGATATAACAAACTGACCCTAGCCCCCCGACACATAAACTATTGCAGCATAAATACTGGAGGCTGAGATAGGAGGGGTCGGGAGACACTGTGGCCCCATCCGACGATACCCCCAGACAGGGCCAAACAGGCAGGATATAACCCCGCCCACTTTGCCAAAGCACAGCCCCCACACCACTAGAGGGATATCTTCAACCACCAACTTACCATCCTGAGACAAGGCCGAGTACAGCCCACAAAGATCTCCCCCCACGGCACAACCCAAGGGGGGGGCGCCAACCCGGACAGGAAGATCACGTCAGTGACTCAACCCACTCAAGTGACACACCCCTCCTAGGGACAGTATGAAAGAGCCCTAGTAAGCCAGTGACTCAGCCCCTGTAATAGGGTTAGAGGCAGAGAATCCCAGTGGAAAGAGGGGAACCGGCCAGGCAGAGACAGAAAGGGCGGTTCGTTGCTCTAGAGCATTTCCGTTCACCTTCACACTCCTGGGCCAGACTACACTCAATCATAGGACCTACTGAAGAGATGAGTCTTCAATAAAGACTTAAAAATTGAGACCGAGTCTGCGTCTCTCACATGGGTAGGCAGACCGTTCCATAAAAATGGAGCTCTATAGGAGAAAGCCCTGCCTCCAGCTGTTTGCTTAGATGTTCTAGGGACAGTAAGGAGGACTGCTTCTTGTGACCGTAGCGTATGTGTAGGTATGTACGGCAGGACCAAATCAGAGAGATAGGTAGGCGCAAGCCCATGTAATGCTTTGTAGGCTAGCAGTAAAACCTTGAAATCAGCCCTTGCCTTGACAGGAAGCCAGTGTAGGGAGGCTAGCACTGGAGTAATATGATACATTTTTTGGTTAGTCAAGATTCTATCAGCCGTATTTAGCACTAACTGAAGTTTATTTAGTGCTTTATCCGGGTAGCCGGAAAGTAGAGCATTGCAGTAGTCTAACCTAGAAGTGACAAAAGCATGGATACATTTTTCTGCATCAATGTTTGACAGAAAGTTTCTGATTTTTGCAATGTTACGTAGATGGAAAAAAAGCTGTCCTTGAAACAGTCTTGATATGTTCGTCAAAAGAGAGATCAGGGACCAGAGTAACGCCGAGGTCCTTCACAGTTTTATTTGAGATGACTGTACAACCATCAAGATTAATTGTCAGATCCAACTGAAGATCTCTTTGTTTCTTGGGACCTAGAACGAGCATCTCTGTTTTGTCCGGGTTTAAAAGTAGAACATTTGCTGCCGTCCTTATGTCTGAAACACAGGCTTCCAGCGAGGGAAATTTTGGGGCTTCACCATGTTTCATCGAAATGTACAGCTGTGTGTCATCCGCATTGCAGTGAAAGTTAACATTATGTTTTCGAATGACATCCCCAAGAGGTAAAATATATAGTGAAAACAATAGTGGTCCTAAAACGGAACCTTGAGGAACACCGAAATTTACAGATGATTTGTCAGAGGACAAACCATCCACAGAGACAAACTGATATCTTTCCGACAGGTAAGATCTAAACCAGGCCAGAACTTGTCCGTGTAGACCAATTTGGGTTTCCAATCTCTCCAAAAGAATGTGGTGATCGATGGTTTCAAAAGCAGCACTAAGGTCTAGGAGCACAAAGACAGATGCAGAGCCTTGGTCTGATGCCATTAAAAAATAATTTTCCACCTTCACAAGTACAGTCTCAGTGCTATGATGGGGTCTAATACCAGACTGAAGCGTTTCGTATACATTGTTTGTCTTCAGGAAGGCAGTGAGTTGCTGCAGATTTTAGACCTGGTTGTACATTGAACAACACAGCGACTTTTCGGGCATGTTTTGTTATTTCTGTATTTTAAAAAAATCAACAACGATTTGACTCTTTTACAATAGGGGTGAATGGGAAATAATTGTAGTTTTTATCAATTTGTAGGTCAAGGCCAAGGTGAATTACTTATTGTTACGTGAATATCGACTTGGAGATTTGGGCCCATATGAATTCTTGCTACTTTTGAAGCACATGTTGTGTAACATTTAATTGAAATATTTAATCCTGTAAAGACGTTTTGCTTATAATGAAAAGCTAGAATGTTGATATAAAACATTATTATTATTATATATTATTATTATATTATATATTATTAGTATTATATATTATATATTATTATTATATTATATAAAACATTGAAATGACAAAGTCATCAGTGGATTACTAGGTTTCTACATTGTGTAAAAGCACCACCGACATCCAAAATTCTACACCGTCTCTTTAAAAGCGTCAAGTTTGTGACTGATGACATGCAAGAGATCAGTCGTTCATTTGTTGTTGTGATCATTGATCTCCTTTTTCCTCTCTGTGATGTTTAGATATACTGGTAAAGTAACCAGGTTTCTGTGATGTTTAGATATACTGGTAAAGTAACCAGGTTGTTAGCTAGCTAGCTAATTAATGAGGTACCATGACTGAACAAGATATACTGGTAAAGTAACCAGGTTGTTAGCTAGCTAGCTAATTAATGAGGTACCATGACTGAACAAGATATACTGGTAAAGTAACCAGGTTGTTAACTAGCTAGCTAATTAATGAGGTACCATGACTGAACAAGATATACTGGTAAAGTAACCAGGTTGTTAGCTAGCTAGCTAATTAATGAGGTACCATGACTGAACAAGATATACTGGTAAAGTAACCAGGTTGTTAGCTAGCTAGCTAATTAATGAGGTACCATGACTGAACAAGATATACTGGTAAAGTAACCAGGTTGTTAACTAGCTAGCTAATTAATGAGGTACCATGACTGAACAAGATATACTGGTAAAGTAACCAGGTTGTTAACTAGCTAGCTAATTAATGAGGTACCATGACTGAACAAAGTGTAAACAAATACCTGTGTGTGGTTTTGGAACGACATGGTTTATGAATAGGACCTAAAAACAAACGTTTTGGTCCATCAGTCACTGTGGCGGGTAGGTAGAAAAATCGACTCAAAACTCAACTTAAAAACCAGCCAATATTTATTTAATAACACACAAAAAAAACAAAAAAACTTGTTTCTCATTTATTTTCTCCAGGTTTCATTGTTTTTTCTCTAGGTTTTCACTGTAGAATATCTATATATATTTACCTTTTGGTAAAAGTACAGAGATCTCCATGGTAACCGTTGTTGTAGAAAAACAACTAGATTGGATGTTCTAGTCTTGGTCTTACATGTTTAAACCACATCAGGATCAACAGCCTTTGGAAGTGTAGTAGTTCTTTCATTTCAGTTGCGCACCTCAAAAGGCTGGCTGTTTTTTTCTGGAAACTTACCATGGAGATCGCTGTACTTTGTAGATGAGCCGACTTTGTAGTTAAGATTTTCATTTAGAAAGTTTTATGGGGGAAAGCCTTTAGACTGTTGCGGCATCACTAACTGGTTTCACAAAGTGTTAGACACAGGCCGTTCCCATGCCGTTACGGCTTCAGAGAGTTGCAGGAAATACAAATCATTGATGCGCTCTTTAATATTCTTTACATGTAGGCTTTGGATTGAAGGAATCTGCGCTGGCTGTTTCCTCCAGGCCTCTGAAACAACGGGGGGAGAGAGAGACAGAGAGAGACAGAGAGAGAGACACACAGAGAAAGACACAGAGAGGGAGAGACACAGAGAGAGACAGAGAGAGGGACACAGAGAGAGAGACACTGAGAGAAATACACAGAGAGAGAGACACAGAAAGAGACACAGAGAGAGACACAGACAAAGACAGAGACAAAGACAGAGACACAGAGAGATAGACACAGAGAGAGACACAGAGAGAGAGACACAGAAAGAGACACAGAGAGAGACACAGACAAAGACAGAGACACAGAGAGAGAGAGACACAGAGAAAGACACAGAGAGGGAGAGACACAGAGAGAGACAGAGAGAGGGACACAGAGAGAGAGAGAGACACTGAGAGAAACACACAGAGAGAGAGACACAGACAAAGACAGAGACAAAGACAGAGACACAGAGAGATAGACACAGAGAGAGACACAGAGAGAGAGACACAGAAAGAGACACAGAGAGAGACACAGACAAAGACAGAGACACAGAGAGAGAGACACAGAGACACACAGAGAAAGACACAGATAGGGAGAGACACAGAGAGAGACAGAGAGAGGGACACACAGAGAGAGAGACACTGAGAGAAACACACAGAGAGAGAGACACAGAAAGAGACACAGAGAGAGACAGAGACAAAGACAGAGACAAAGACAGAGACACAGAGAGATAGACACAGAGAGAGACACAGAGAGAGAGAGACACAGAAAGAGACACAGAGAGAGACACAGACAAAGACAGAGACACAGAGAGAGAGACACAGAGACACACAGAGAGACACACAGAGAAAGACACAGAGAGAGAGAGAGAGAGAGAGAGACACAGAGAGAGACACAGATAGAAGGAAATCATAAGATCTCTCTACCTCTCTCTCTCTCTACCTCTCTCTCCACCCCCCCTCTCTCTCTCTCTCTCTTTCCCTCTCTGTCTCTGTCTCTCTCTCCCTCTCTCTCTCTCCCTCTCTCTTTTTGCTGTTGTAGTTTATGTTGTTGATTGCTTTAGTTCACAGGGATTTAGACTACTCCAGATTACACACATGCAGACACACACACACACACACACACACACACACACACACACACACACACACACACACACACACACACACACACACACGTTATTTATCCCTAATGGTTGTTTTCATCCTAGTCCCCAGGCCCAGTGCTGCTGCCGTCCCACCCCTCTGAGGCAGCTGTCTTTGATGTTGTATTCCTACGATACCCACAATTCCCCAGGAACACTTCCTGTCCCCCTCCACGATCACCATACGATTACCATACAGTCACAACACAATCTCTCTCTCTCTCAATTAAAGTCAATTCAATTCAAGGGCTTTATTGGCATGGGGAAACACATGTTAACATTGTCAAAGCAAGTGAAGTAGATAATAAACAAAAGTGAAATAAACAAAAAAAAAATTAACAGTAAACATTACACTCACAGAAGTTCCAAAAGAATAAAGCCATTTCAAATGTCATATTATGTCTATATACAGTGTTGTAACGATGGGCAAATAGTTAAAGTACAAAAGGGAAAATAATAAACATAGATATGGGTTGTGTTTACAATGGTGTTTGTTCTTCACTGGTTGCCCTTTTCTCGTGGCAACAGGTCACAAATCTCACTGCTGTGATGCACACTGTGGTATTTCACCCAGTATATATCAAAATGTATCAAAATTGGATATGTTTACAATTGATTTCTGGGTCTGTGTAATCTGAGGGAAATATGTTTCTCTAATATGGTCATACATTGGGCAGGAGGTTAGGAAGTGCAGCTCAGTTTCCACCTCATTTTGTGGGCAGTGAGCACATAGCCTGTCTTCTCTTGAGAGCCATGTCTGCCTACGGTGACCTTTCTCAACAGCAAGGCTATGCTCACTGAGTCTGTACATAGTCAAAGCTTTCCTTAAGTTTGGGTCAGTCACGGTGGTCAGGTATTCTGCCACTGTGTACTCTCTGTTTAGGGCCAAATAACATTCTAGTTTGCTCCGTTTTTTGGTTCATTCTTTCCAATGTGTCAAGTAATTATCTTTTGTGTTCTAATGATTTGGTTGGGTCTAATTGTGTGAACAGGACAGCTCTCTCTCTGTCTCTCTCTCTCTCACTCTCTCTTGCTCTCTCTCTCTCTCTCTCTCTGTCTCTCTGTCTCTGTCTCTCTCTGTCTTTCTGTCTTTCTCTCTGTCTTTCTGGTTGGGCCCTAGCCAGGCCATCTATACCATCTACTGCATCTTGCCGCTCGACCATCGCTCATCCATATATTTATATATATATTATATATATATATTCTTATTCCATCCCTTTAGGTTTGTGTGTATTGGGTAGTTGTTGTGGAATTGTTAGATTACTTGTTAGATATTACTGCACTGTCGGAACTAGAAGCACAAGAATTTCGCTACACTCGCATTAACATCTGCTAACCATGTGTACGTAACCAATACAATTGGATTTGATTTGATTGATAGACCTGACTCCCGCTTCTACAGGAGAATATTCTATGTGACTGTTAAGTGTGTTTATGTGTTTTACAGACTGAAACCCTTCACGTCGTACAAGCTGAGGATGCTGGCAACCAACGATGTAGGAGACAGCAACTACAGCAAAGAGACGGAGACTGTTATCACACTACAGGATGGTAGGAGACAGGAAGGAGACAGGAAGGAGACAGGAAGGGAGGGAGACAGGAAGGGAGGGAGACAGGAAGGGAGACAGGAAGGGAGGGAGACAGGAAGGAGGGAGGAAGGGAGGGAGGGGAAGGAGACAGGAAGGAGGGAGGGAGGGGGACAGGAAGGAGACAGGAGACAGGAGAGGAGGAGGGAGGGAGGGAGAGGGGAGGGAGGGAGGGAGGGAGGGAGGGAGGGGAGGGAGGGAGGGAGGGAGGGAGGGAGGGAGGGAGGGGAGGGAGGGAGGGAGGGAGGGAGGGAGGGAGGGAGGGAGGGAGGGAGGGAGGGAGGGAGGGAGGGAGGGGGAGGGAGACAGGGAGGGAGACAGGAAGGGAGGGAGACAGGAAGGAGACAGGAAGGGGGAGACAGGAGGAGACAGGAAGGAGACAGGAAGGGAGACAGGAAGGGAAGGGAGACAGGAAGGGAGACAGGAAGGGAGGGAAGGGACAGGAGGGAGGGAGAGGGAAGGGAGGGAGGGAGGGAGGGAGGGAGGGAGGGAGGGAAGGGAGGGAGGGAAGGAGACAGGAGGGGAGACAGGAAGGAGACAGGAAGGGAGGGAGACAGGAAGGAGACAGGAAGGAGACAGGAGGGAGGGAGGAGACAGGAAGGAGGGAGACAGGAAGGGAGGGAGACAGGAAGGAGACAGGAAGGGAGACAGGAAGGGAGGGAGACAGGAAGGAGAGGGGAGGGAGGGAGGGAGACAGGGAGGGAGGGAGGGAGGGAGGGAGGGAGGGAGGGAGGGAGGGAGGGAGGGAGGGAGGGAGGGAGGGAGGGAGGGAGGGAGGGAGGGAGGGAGGGAGGGAGGGAAAAAGAAAATTACTCTGTTTTATATTGTCCAAATTAAGATTTTTCATTTTCTCTCCATCTCTCCATCTCTCCATCTGTCCATCTCTCCATCTGTCCATCTCTCCATCTGTCCATGTCTCCATCTGTCCATATCTCCATCTCGCCATCTGTCCATCTTTCCATCTGTCCATATCTCCATCTCTCCATCTGTCCATCTTTCCATCTCCTTCTCTCCATCTGTCCATATCTCCATCTCTCCATCTCTCCATCTCCTTCTCTCCATCTGTCCATATCTCCATCTTTCCATCTCCTTCTCTCCATCTGTCCATATCTCCATCTCTCCATCTGTCCATCTCCTTCTCTCCATCTGTCCATATCTCCATCTCTCCATCTGTCCATATCTCCATCTCTCCATCTGTCCATATCTCCATCTCTCCATCTGTCCATATCTCCATCTGTCCATATCTCCATCTGTCCATATCCCCATCTCCATCTCTCTATCTCGCCATCTCTCTCCATCTCTCTCCATCTCTCCATCTCTCTCCCTCTGTCTAGTTCCTGAGGAGGCTCCAGTGATAGTGTCAGTTAAACCCTCTACTACTACCTCTGTTCTGGTGCAGTGGCAGGTACACACACACCTCGCAAAACACACACACACACACACACACACACACACCTCGCGAAACACACACCTCGCGAAACACACACACCTCACGAAACACACACCTCGCAAAACACACACCTCGCGAAACACACACCTCGCAAAACACAAACACATACACATACACTTTGCAAAACACTCACACACACACAACACACTAAACACATCCAGATCGCTCAAGATTGACTTTGAAATTGGACATCTGTCAGGAACTGGGAAATGCATTCAAAACCGGCCACTAGGGGGAGTGAGCGTTTAAAGTTTGGAGCAACTTGGAACTTTGACCTTTGAATAAAAGGGAGATATGAGTCTCCAGCTTCAGTGATTTTTGTAATTCGTTCCAGTCATTGGCAGCAGAGAACTGGAAGGAAAGGAGGCCAAAGGGGGTGTTGGCTTTGGGGATGACCAGTGAAATATACCTGCTGGAGCGTGTGCTACGGGTGGGTGTTGCTATGGTGACCAGTGAGCTGAGATAAGGTGGGGCTTTACCTAGCATAGACTTGTAGATAACCTGTAGCCAGTGGGTTTGGCGACGAATATGTAGCGAGGGCCAGCCAACGAGACCATACAGGTCGCAGTGGTGGGTAGTATATGGGGCTTTGGTGACAAAATGGATGGCACTGTGATAGACTACATCCAGTTTGCTGAGTAGAGTGTTGGAGGCCATTTTGTAAATGTCTTTGTAAATCGCCAAAGTCAAGGATTGGTAGGATAGTCAGTTTTACGAGAGTATGTTTGGCAGCATGTGTGAAGAAAGCTTTGTTGCGGAATAGGCCGATTCTAGATTTAATTTTGGATTGGAGATGCTTAATGTGAGTCTGGAAGGACAGTTTACAGTCTATTCTAAGTCAGAACCGTCCAGAGTAGTGATGCTGGTCGGGTGGGCGGGTGCGGGCAGCAAACGATTGAAGAGCATGCATTTGGTTTTACGAGCATTTTAAAGCAGTTGGAGGCCACGGAAGGAGAGTTGTATGGGATTGAAGCTCATTTGGAGGTTTGTTATTAACACAGTGTCGAAAGAAGGGCCAGATGTATACAGAATGGGGTCGTGTATCAGGTAATCACCAGCAGCAAGAGCAACATCATTGATGTATACAGAGAAAAGAGTCGGCCCGAGAATTGAACCCTGTGGCACCTCCATAGAGACTGCCAGAGGTCCGGACAACAGGCCCTCCGATTTGACACACTGAACTCTATCAGAGAAGTAGTTGGTGAACCAGGCGAGGCAATCATTTGAGAAACCAAGGCTGTTGTGTCTGCCAATAAGAATGCGGTGATTGACAGAGTCGAAAGCCTTGGCCAAGTCGATGAAGACGGCTGCACAATACTGTCTTTTATCGATGGCGGTTATGATATTGTTTAGGACCTTGAGCATGGCTGAGGTGCACCCATGACCAGCTTGGAAACCAGATTGCATAGTGGAGAAGGTATGGTGGGATTCGAACTGGTCGGTGATCTGTTTGTTAACTTGGTTTTAGAAGATTTTAGAAAGGCAGGGCAGGATAGATATAGGTCTGTAGCAGTTTGGGTCAAGAGTGTACCCCCCTTTGAAGAGGGGGATGACTGCGGCTTTCCAATCTTTGGGGATCTCAGACAACACGAAAGAGAGGTTGAACAAGCTAGTAATAGGGGTTGCAAGAATTTCAGCGGATAATTTTAGAAAGAGAGGGTTCAGATTGTCTAGTCCTGCTGATTTGTAGGGATCCAGTTTTGGGACTTTACAGAGTCCCTAAACATTTTGGAATTAGTGCTACAGGATGCAAATTTCTGTTTGAAACAGTTTGAAACAGCTAGCCTTAGCTTTCCTTAGCTTTCACTGACTGTGTATATTGGTTCCTGACCTCCTTGAAAAGTTGCATATCGCAGGGGCTGTTTGATGCTAATGCAGAATGCCACAGGATGTTTTTGTGCTGGTCAAGGGCAGTCAAGTGAACCAAAGGCTATATCTGTTCTTAGTTCTACATTTTTTGAATGCTTATTTAAGATGGTGAGGAAATTACTTTTAAAGAGCAGGCATCCTCTACTGACGGGATGAGGTCAATATCCTTCCAGGATACCTGGGCCAGGTCGATTAGAAAGGCCTGCGCGCTGAAGTGTTTCAGGGAGCGTTTGACAGTGATGAGGGGTGGTCGTTTGACCACAGACCCATTACGGACACAGGCAATGAGGCAGTGATTGCTGAGATCTTGGTTGATAACAGCAGAGGTGTATTTAGAGGGCAAGTTGATCAGGATGATATCTATGAGGGTGCCCATGGTTATGGATTTAGGGCTGTACCTGGTAAATTCCTTGATAATTTGTGTGAGATTGAGGACATCTAGCTTAGATTGTAGGACGGCCGGTGTGTTAAGCATATCCCAGTTTAGGTCACCTAACAGTACAAACTCTGAAGATAGATCGGGGGCAATCAATTCACATATGGTGTCCAGGGCACAGCTGGGGGCTGAGGGGGTCTATAACAAGCGGCAACGGTGAGAGACTTGTTTCTGGAAAGGTGGATTTTTTAAAGTAGAAGCTCAATTTGTTTGGGTACAGACCTGTCACGCCCTGGTCTTAGTATTTTGTGTTTTCTATATTTATTTGGTCAGGCCAGGGTGTGACATGGGTTTATTTTGTGGTGTGTTTTTGTATTGGGGTTTTAGTAGGTATTGGGATTGTGGCTGAGTAGGGTTGTCTAGTAAAGTCTATGGCTGCCTGAGGCGGTTCTCAATCAGAGTCAGGTGATTATCGTTGTCTCTGATTGGGAACCATATTTAGGTAGCCCGGGTTTCACTGTGTGTTTGTGGGTGATTGTTCCTGTCTCTGTGTTAGTGTTCACCAGATAGGCTGTATAGGTTTTCACGTTCCGTTTGTTGTTTTGTAGATTTAGTTATTTCATGTATCGTTCATTTTTACATTAAAGAACATGAGTAACCACCACGCTGCATTTTGGTCCGACTCTCCTTCGACGGAGGAAAGCCGTTACAAGACCTGGATAGTGTGACAGAACTCTGCAGGCTATCTCTGCAGTAGATTGCAACTCCACCCCCTTTGGAAGTTCTATCTTGTCAGAAAATGTTGGGCATTCCTAAACCAGGATTCAGACACGGCTAGGACATCAGGGTTGGCGGAGTGTGATAAAGCATTGAATAAAGTAAACTTACGGAGGAGGTTTCTGATGTTAACATTCATGAAGCCAAGGCTTTTACAGTTACAGAAGTCAACAAATGAGAGTGCCTGGGTAATGGGAGTGGTACTGGGGTCTGCAGGGCCTGGGGAATGGGAGATGTACTGGGGGCTGCAGGGCCTGGGGAATGGGAGTGGTGCTGGGGGCTGCAGGGCCTGGGGAGTGGGAGTGGTGCTGGAGGTTGCAGGGGTTAAACTGGGAGTGGTGCTGTGGGCTCCAGGGCCTGGATTCACCTCTACATCACCAGAGGAACAGAGGAGGAGTAGAATAAGGGTATGACTAAAGGCTATAAGAACTGGTCGTCTAGTGCGTTGGCGACAGAGAATAAAAGGGGCAGATTTCTGGGTGTGGTAGAATAGATTCAGGGCATAATGTACAAACAAGGGTATGGTAGGATGTGAGTACAGTGGAGGTAAACCTAGGCATTGAGTGACGATGAGAGAGGTTGTGTCTCTGGAGGCACCAGTTAACCCAGGTGAGGTCTTCCCATGTGTGGGGTGGGACAAAAGAGCTATCTAAGGCATGCTGGGCAGGGCTGGGGGCTCTACAGTGAAATAAGACAATAATAACTAACCAAAACAGCAGTAGACAAGGCATATTGACATTAGGGAGAGGCATGTTGGGCAGGGCTGGGGGCTCTACAGTGAAATAAGACAATAAGAACTAACCAAAACAGCAGTAGACAAGGCATATTGACATTAGGGAGAGGCATGTTGGGCAGGGCTGGGGGCTCTACAGTGAAATAAGACAATAGTAACCAACCTGAACAGCAGTAGACAAGGCATATTGACATTAGGGAGAGGCGTGTAGCCCAGTGATCATAGGGTCCAATGAGCAGCAATAGGTGAGTCAGGGAGATGTTCGGTAATCGCTACTACGCTAGGCGAGCTGGAGACACAGCAATTCAGACAGCTAGCGGGAGACACAGCGATTCAGACAGCTAGCGGGAGACACAGCGATTCAGACAGCTAGCGGGAGACGCAGCGATTCAGACGGCTAGCGGGAGACACAGCGATTCAGACGGCTAGCGGGAGACACAGCGATTCAGACAGCTAGCGGGAGACACAGCGATTCAGACGGCTAGCGGGAGACACAGCGATTCAGACGGCTAGCGGGAGACACAGCGATTCAGACGGCTAGCGGGAGACACAGCGATTCAGATGGCTAGCGGGAGACACAGCGATTCAGACGGCTAGCGGGAGACACAGCGATTCAGACAGCTAGCGGGAGACACAGCGATTCAGACGGCTAGCGGGAGACACAGCGACAGCTAGCGGGCCGGGGTTAGCAGATGGGCCTTCGGTGACGTCACAACGGAAGAAACTGTTGAAACCACCTCGGGCGATTACGTCGGCAGACCAATCTTGATGGATTGGCGGGGCTCCATGTCGGCAATAAAGGGTCCAGGCCAATTGGCAAAATAGGTATTGTAGCCCAATAATTAGCTGGTAGACCTCTTCGGCTAGCCGGGAGATGGGGCTAGCTCGAGGCTAACTGGTGCTTGCTTCAGGACAGAGACGTTAGCCAGGAGTAGCCACTCGGATTGCAGCTAGCTAGCTATCAGAGCAGTCTGATATGCTCTGTGTTGATATCGCACTGTGCAGACTGGCCGGTATTGACTGAGCTGAAGCTGGCTGGTGTCCGACTTAACGGTGAAGACCGCTAGCAGTGGCTACCAGTGGCTACCAGTGGCTAACTGACTAGTAGCTAGTTAGCTGGCTAGCTCCTGATGGGGGTTCTGGTTCTAAAGTATAAAAATAGCAGATCCGTACCACATTGGGTGAGGTGGGTTGCAGGAGAGCATATTCAGTCCGTAGATGGAAAGAGAGATTAAAATATATATACGAGAAAAAAAAACAGAGGAAAACGATTATCAAGACGGTACAAGACAAACACACGTCCGATTGCTACGCCATCTTGGAAACATTTTACATCACACACACACCTTGCTACAAAAAACCCACTAACACCTGAATAACTGTGATGGTTCAGATGTTATTATGTGATGTCATTCTAACCGGTTGTTTTCTAGCGTCCCAGTGAGGAGAGCGTTAACGGGGTGCTGGTTGGCTACCGGCTGTACTACCGGGAACTCCCGGTAAACTCCACCCCTAGTACGGTACCCCTGAAAGACATGGCCAACAA
>NW_024609410.1:40000-47500 GCF_018296145.1 Oncorhynchus tshawytscha | reverse complement strand
AGAGCCTTACGGTTGAGGGCGGTGCAGTTGCCATACCAGGCGGTGATACAGCCCGCCAGGATGCTCTCGATTGTGCATCTGTAGAAGTTTGTGAGTGCTTTTGGTGACAAGCCGCATTTCTTCAGCCTCCTGAGGTTGAAGAGGCGCTGCTGCGCCTTCCTCACGATGCTGTCTGTGTGAGTGGACCAATTCAGTTTGTCTGTGATGTGTATGCCGAGGAACTTAAAACTTGCTACCCTCTCCACTACTGTTCCATCGATGTGGATGGGGGGGTGTTCCCTCTGCTGTTTCCTGAAGTCCACAATCATCTCCTTAGTTTTGTTGACGTTGAGTGTGAGGTTATTTTCCTGACACCACACTCCGAGGGCCTCACCTCCTCCCTGTAGGCCGTCTCGTCGTTGTTGGTAATCAATCCTACCACTGTTGTGTCATCCGCAAACTTGATGATTGAGTTGGAGGCGTGCGTGGCCACGCAGTCGTGGGTGAACAGGGAGTACAGGAGAGGGCTCAGAACGCACCCTTGTGGGGCCCCAGTGTTGAGGATCAGCGGGGAGGAGATGTTGTTGCCTACCCTCACCACCTGGGGGCGGCCCGTCAGGAAGTCCAGTACCCAGTTGCACAGGGCGGGGTCGAGATCCAGGGTCTCGAGCTTGATGACGAGCTTGGAGGGTACTATGGTGTTGAATGCCGAGCTGTAGTCGATGAACAGCATTCTCACATAGGTATTCCTCTTGTCCAGATGGGTTAGGGCAGTGTGCAGTGTGGTTGAGATTGCATCGTCTGTGGACCTATTTGGGCGGTAAGCAAATTGGAGTGGGTCAAGGGTGTCAGGTAGGGTGGAGGTGATATGGTCCTTGACTAGTCTCTCAAAGCACTTCATGATGATGGATGTGAGTGCTACGGGGTGGTAGTCGTTTAGCTCAGTTACCTTAGCTTTCTTGGGAACAGGAACAATGGTGGCCCTCTTGAAGCATGGGGAACAGCAGACTGGTATAGGGATTGATTGAATATGTCCGTAAACACACCGGCCAGCTGGTCTGCGCATGCTCTGAGGGCGCGGCTGGGGATGCCGTCTGGGCCTGCAGCCTTGCGAGGGTTAACACGTTTAAATGTCTTACTCACTTCGGCTGCAGTGAAGGAGAGACCGCATGTTTTCGTTGCAGGCTGTGTCAGTGGCACTGTATTGTCCTCAAAGCGGGCAAAAAGTTATTTAGTCTGCCTGGGAGCAAGACAGTCCGTGACTGGGCTGGGTTTCTTCCTGTAGTCCGTGATTGACTGTAGACCCTGCCACATGCCTCTTGTGTCTGAGCCGTTGAATTGAGATTCTACTTTGTCTCTGTACTGGCGCTTAGCTTGTTTGATAGCCTTGCGGAGGGAATAGCTGCACTGTTTGTATTCAGTCATGTTACCAGACACCTTGCCCTGATTAAAAGCAGTGGTTCGTGCCTTCAGTTTCACACGAATGCTGCCATCAATCCACGGTTTCTGGTTAGGGAATGTTTTAATCGTTGCTATGGGAACGACATCTTCAACGCACGTTCTAATGAACTCGCACACCGAATCAGCGTATTCGTCAATATTGTTGTCTGACGCAATACGAAACATCTCCCAGTCCACGTGATGGAAGCAGTCTTGGAGTGTGGAATCAGCTTGGTCAGACCAGCGTTGGAGAGATGGAGAGGGAGAAGGGGAGGGATGGAGAGGGAGAAGGGGAGAGATGGAGAGAGAGAAGGGGAGAGATGGAGAGGGAGAAGGGGAGAGATGGAGAGGGAGAAGGGGAGAGATGGAGAGGGAGAAGGGGAGAGATGGAGAGGGAGAAGGGGAGAGATGGAGAGGGAGAAGGGGAGAGATGGAGAGGAGAGGGAGAAGGGAGAGAGATGGAGAGGAGAGGGAGAGAAGGGGAGAGATGGAGAGGAGAGAGAGGGAGAGAGATGGAGAGAGAATGGAGAGAGATGGAGAGGAGAGAGAGAGGTAGAGAGATGGAGAGGAGAGAGAGAAGGGGAGAGATGGAAAGGAGGGAGAAGGGGAGAGATGGAGAGGGAGAGGGAGAAGGGGAGAGATGGAGAGGAGAGGGAGAAGGGGAGACATGGAAATGAGAGGGAGAAGAGGAGAGATGGAGAGGAGAGAGATGGGGAGAGATGGAGAGGGAGAAGGGGAGAGATGGAGAGAAGAGAGAGAAGGAGAGAGATGGAGAGAGAAGGGGAGAGATGGAGAGGAGAGAGAGAGGTAGAGAGATGGAGAGAAGGGGAGAGATGGAAAGGAGGAGAGAAGGGGAGAGATGGAGAGGAGAGGGAGAAGGTAGAGAGATGGGGAGAGCTGGAGAGGGAGAAGGGGAGAGGTGGAGAGGAGAGAGAGAAGGAGAGAGATGGAGAGAGGAGGGGAGAGATGGAGAGGAGGAGAGAGAGAGAAGGTAGAGAGATGGAGAGGAGAGAGAGAAGGGGAGAGATGGAAAGGAGGGAGAAGGGGAGATATGGAGAGGAGAGGGAGAAGGTAGAGAGATGGGGAGAGCTGGAGAGGGAGAAGGGGAGAGATGGAGAGGAGAGGGTGAAGGTAGAGAGATGGAGCGGAGAGGGAGAAGGGGAGAGATGGAAAGGAGAGGGAGAAGGGGAGACGTGGAAATGAGAGGGAGATGAGGAGTGGTGGAGAGGAGAGAGAGAAGGAGAGAGATGAGGAGAGAAGGGGAGAGATGGAGAGGAGAGAGAAGGTAGAGAGATTGAGAGGAGATAGAGAAGGGGAGAGATGGAAAGGAGGGAGAAGGGGAGAGATGGAGAGGAGAGGGAGAAGGTAGAGAGATGGGGAGAGCTGGAGAGGGAGAAGGGGAGAGGTGGAGAGGAGAGAGAGAAGGAGAGAGATGGAGAGGGAGAGGAGAGAGGGGAGAGATGGAGAGGAGAGAGAAGGGGAGAGATGGAGAGGAGAGGGAGAAGGGGAGAGATGGAGAGGAGAGGGAGAAGGGGAGACATGGAAATGAGAGGGAGAAGAGGAGAGGTGGAGAGGAGAGAGAGAAGGTAGAGAGATGGGGAGAGATGGAGAGGGAGAAGGGGAGAGATGGAGAGGAGAGACAGAAGGAGAGAGATGGAGAGAGATGGAGAGAGAAGGGGAGAGATGGAGAGTAGAGAGATGGAGAGGAGAGAGAGAAGGGGAGAGATGGAAAGGAGGGAGAAGGGGAGAGATGGAGAGGAGAGGGAGAAGGGGAGAGATGGAGAGGAGAGGGAGAAGGTGAGAGATGGAAATGAGAGGGAGAAGAGGTAGAGATGGAGAGGAGAGAGATGGGGAGAGATGGAGAGGGAGAAGGGGAGAGATGGAGAGGAGAGAGAGAAGGGAGAGATGGAGAGGAGAAGGGAGAGATGGAGAGGAGGGAGAAGGGGAGAGATGGAGAGGAGAGAGTGAAGGGGAGAGATGGAGAGGAGGGAGAAGGGGAGAGATGGAGAGGGAGAAGGGGAGAGATGGAGAGGAGAGGGAGAAGGGGAGAGATGGAGAGGAGAGAGAGAAGGTAGAAAGATGGAGAGGAGAAGGGGAGAGATGGAGAGGAGAGAGAGAAGGTAGAGAGATGGAGAGGCAGAAGGGGAGAGATGGAGAGGAGAGAGAGAAGGTAGAGAGATGGAGAGAGAGAGGGGAGAAGGGAGAGAGATGGAGAGGATGAGAGGAAGGGGAGAGATGGAGAGGAGAGGGAGAAGGGGAGAGATGGAGAGAGAAGAGATGGAAGGGGAGAGATGGAGAGGAGAGGGAGAAGGGGAGAGATGGAGAGGAGAGGGAGAAGGGGAGAGATGGAGAGGAGAGGGAGAAGGGGAGAGATGGAGAGGAGAGGAAGAAGGGGAGAGATGGAGAGAGAGAAGGGGAGAGATGGAGAGGAGAGGGAGAAGGGGAGAGATGGAGAGAGAGAAGGGGAGAGATGGAGAGACATTGGAATTACTTTTGTAGTGTTGAGGTTTTGCAGAGTTGATGTTTTAAAGAGTGGGTTTTGTGTTAGAATGTTCCAGTCCAATAATAATGAGGAGTATCCATTATAGTGACAAGCTGAACTCACATCACAACATCATTCTGCTGGGTACATCAGGTCAACACATCCGGTCATGTTGTTAGAGAGAATACATCACTACATCATTCTGCTGGGTACATCAGGTCAACACATCAGGTCATGTTGTTATAGAGAATACATCACTACATCATTCTGATGGGTACATCAGGTCAACACATCAGGTCATGTTGTTATAGAGAATACATCACTACATCATTCTGATGGGTACATCAGGTCATGTTGTTAGAGAGAATACATCACTACATCATTCTGATGGGTACATCAGGTCATGTTGTTATAGAGAATACATCACTACATCATTCTGATGGGTACATCAGGTCATGTTGTTAGAGAGAATACATCACTACATCATTCTGATGGGTACATCAGGTCATGTTGTCAAGTCAACAGCAGAATACATCATGTACATCATTCTGATGGGTACAAAGGAACCATTGTCTGTTAGAAAATGGGTCTCACTTCACTTCCTGTGTGCAACTTCTTCCTGTTTCCTGTGCTGTGATCAGATCCACTACTGGCAGGGTGACGACAGAACGAGACAGAGAAGGTGACAGGTGGTGTTTGTTCCTGACACGCGTGTTCACTGGTCATTCTGATGGGTACATCAGGTCACCACATCAGAAGTCAAGTCAACAGCAGAATATTGAGCATGTGTACCCTTCTGGGTAACAAGGGTTAGGTCAAAAGGAACCATTGTCTCAGTAGAAAATGGGTCTCACTTCACTTCCTGGAAGTCGACCCTTCCTGTTTCCTGTGCTGTGATCCCCTATCCACTACTGGCAGGGTGACCAAGACCGAGACAGACAGGCTGGGTGGGTTTGTTCCCCTGACACCCGTGTTCGTCTGGTCAACCTCACGTGTTACACGTCCTAACCTCTAACCCTGGAGGCCAAGACGTGGCTGGGACCTCCCGCCTACTCTAACCCCGGGGGCCAAGACCCTACAGGCTGGTAGGTTCCCTAACCTCTAACCCCTAACCTCTAACCCCGGGAGGCCAAGACCCTACAGGCCGGTAGGTTCCCTAACCTCTAACCCCTAACCTCTAACCCCGGGAGGCCAAGACCCTACAGGCTGGTAGGTTCCCTAAACTCTAACCTCTAACCCCTAACCAACCCCCAGTTAACCCTGGGAAGCGTATGTGTTATCATATCTAATAGTATCTGATCCCAGGTCTGCTCTGTCTAAAGCAGACACAGAAAGTTTACACACACATCTAATAGTATCTGATCCCAGGTCTGCTCTGTCTAAAGCAGACACAGAGAGTTTACACACACAATCTAATAGTATCTGATCCCAGGTCTGCAGTTTCTGGTTGTGTTATTAAAGTAGAACATCTAGATGGTATGAATGTAATGATGACCTGTGTAACCTTTCCCCCAGCCCCCAGCCAGCCTAGTTTCCTGTCGTTTTCGGAGGTGACAGGATGGAGTGTCAACGTCTCCTGGGGGTGCCCAGCGCTTCTAACGGGGTAGTGGAGGGGTACAGGGTGGTCTACCAACCCACACAGCCTGTGCAGGGTAACTAACACACACAGCTTGTACAGGGTAACTAACACACACACCTAGCAACACACACAGCCTTCTAACGGGGTAGTGGAGGGGTACAGGGTGGACTACCAACCCACACAGCTTGTACAGGGTAACTAACACACACACACCTAACAACACACACACCTAGCAACACACACACACCTAGCAACAGTCTCACACCTAGCAACACACACCAGTTTCTGCGTCTGTCTTGGCATGATGGTAAAGAGGAAAATGTTGCTGACAAATAAAACAAGTTGTGTAATGGTGTTTATTGGTGTTTAATGGTGTTTATTGGTGTTTAATGGTGTTTATTGGTGTTTAGTGGTGTTTAATGGTGTTTATTGGTGTTTAGTGGTGTTTAATGGTGTTTAATAGTGTTTAATGGTGTTTTTTGGTGTTTAATGGTGTTTAATGGTGTTTAATGGTGTTTAATGGTGATTAACGGTGTTTATTGGTGTTTTTGGTGTTTATTGGTGTTTAGTGGTGTTTAATGGTGTTTAATGGTGTTTATTGGTGTTTAATGGTGTTTAATGGTGTTTAATGGTGTTTAATGGTGATTAATGGTGTTTAGTGGTGTTTAATGGTGTTTAATGGTGTTTTTGGTGTTTATTGGTGTTTAGTGGTGTTTAATGGTGTTTAATGGTGTTTAATGGTGTTTAATGGTGATTAGTGGTGTTTATTGGTGTTTAGTGGTGTTTAATGGTGTTTCTTGGTGTTTATTGGTGTTTAGTGGTGTTTAATGGTGTTTATTAGTGTTTAATGGTGTTTAATGGTGATTAATGGTGTTTATTAGTGTTTAATGGTGTTTATTGGTGTTTATTAGTGTTTATTGGTGTTTAATGGTGTTTATTGGTGTTTAATGGTGTTTAATGGTGTTTATTAGTGTTTAATGGTGTTTAATGGTGTTTAATGGTGTTTATTGGTGTTTAATGGTGTTTAAGGGTGTTTAATGGTGTTTAGTGGTGTTTAATGGCGTTTAATGGTGTTTAATGGTGTTTAATGGTGTTTAATGGTAATTAATGGTGTTTAATGGTGTTTAATGGTGTTTATTGGTGTTTAGTGGTGTTTAATGGTGATTAATTGTGTTTATTAGTGTTTATTGGTGTTTAATGGTGTTTAATGGTGTTTAATGGTGTTTATTGGTGTTTAGTGGTGTTTAATGGTGATCAATGGTGTTTAGTGGTGTTTAATGGTGTTTAATGGTGTTTAGTGGTGTTTAATGGTGTTTAATGGTGTTTTTTGGTGTTTATTGGTGTTTAATGGTGTTTAATGGTGTTTATTGGTGTTTAATGGTGTTTATTGGTGTTTATTGGTGTTTAGTGGTGTTTAATGGTGTTTAATGGTGTGTATTAGTGTTTAATGGTGTTTAATGGTGATTAATGGTGTTTATTAGTGTTTAATGGTGTTTATTGGTGTTTATTAGTGTTTATTGGTGTTTAATGGTGTTTATTGGTGTTTAATGGTGTTTAATGGTGTTTATTAGTGTTTAATGGTGTTTAATGGTGTTTAATGGTGTTTATTAGTGTTTATTGGTGTTTAATGGTGTTTATTAGTGTTTAATGGTGTTTAAGGGTGTTTAATGGTGTTTAGTGGTGTTTAGTGGTGTTTATTGGTGTTTATTGGTGTTTAATGG
Organism: Oncorhynchus tshawytscha; assembly: GCF_018296145.1. Taxonomy (NCBI): domain Eukaryota; kingdom Metazoa; phylum Chordata; class Actinopteri; order Salmoniformes; family Salmonidae; genus Oncorhynchus; species Oncorhynchus tshawytscha. Next base: position 40,299 of record NW_024609410.1, on the reverse strand, counting down.
TGTTTAATGGTGTTTAATGGTGTTTATTAGAGTTTAATGGTGTTTAGTGGTTTTTATTAGTGTTTAATGGTGTTTAATGGTGTTTATTAGTGTTTAATGGTGTTTAAGGGTGTTTAATGGTGTTTAGTGGTGTTTAGTGGTGTTTAATGGTGTTTAATGGTGTTTAATGGTGTTTAATGGTGTTTAATGGTGATTAATGGTGTTTGTATATCGTTACATGTTTTAATGAGTGTGTGCGTGCGCGTGCGTGCGCATGTGTGTGTGTGTGTGTGCGCGTGTGTGTGTGTGTGAGTGTGTGT
>NW_024609410.1:22500-37500 GCF_018296145.1 Oncorhynchus tshawytscha | reverse complement strand
TGTGAAATGCTGACTGACCAGCCCTTAACCAACAGTGTAGACCTCACTGTGAAATGCTGACTGACCAGCCCTTAACCAACAGTGTAGACCTCACTGTGAAATGCTGACTGACCAGCCCTTAACCAACAGTGTAGACCTCACTGTGAAATGCTGACTGACCAGCCCTTAACCAACAGTGTAGACCTTACTGTGAAATGCTGACTGACCAGGCCTTAACCAACAGTGTAGACCTCACTGTGAAATGCTGACTGACCAGCCCTTAACCAACAGTGTAGACCTCACTGTGAAATGCTGACTGACCAGCCCTTAACCAACAGTGTAGACCTTACTGTGAAATGCTGACTGACCAGCCCTTAACCAACAGTGTAGACCTCACTGTGAAATGCTGACTGACCAGCTCTTAACCAACAGTGTAGACCTTACTGTGACATGCTGACTGACCAGCCCTTAACCAACAGTATAGACCTCACTGTGAAATGCTGACTGACCAGCCCTTAACCAACAGTGTAGACCTCACTGTGAAATGCTGACTGACCAGCCCTTAACCAACAGTGTAGACCTCACTGTGAAATGCTGACTGACCAGCCCTTAACCAACAGTGTAGACCTCACTGTGAAATGCTGACTGACCAGCCCTTAACCAACAGTGTAGACCTCACTGTGAAATGCTGACTGACCAGCCCTTAACCAACAGTGTTGACCTCACTGTGAAATGCTGACTGACCAGCCCTTAACCAACAGTGTAGACCTCACTGTGAAATGCTGACTGACCAGCCCTTAACCAACAGTGTAGACCTCACTGTGAAATGCTGACTGACCAGCCCTTAACCAACAGTGTAGACTTCACTGTGAAATGCTGACTGACCAGCCCTTAACCAACAGTATAGACCTCACTGTGAAATGCTGACTGACCAGCCCTTAACCAACAGTGTAGACCTCACTGTGAAATGCTGACTGACCAGCCCTTAACCAACAGTGTAGACCTCACTGTGAAATGCTGACTGACCAGCCCTTAACCAACAGTGTAGACCTCACTGTGAAATGCTGACTGACCAGCCCTTAACCAACAGTGTAGACCTTACTGTGAAATGCTGACTGACCAGCCCTTAACCAACAGTATAGACCTCACTGTGAAATGCTGACTGACCAGCCCTTAACCAACAGTGTAGACCTCACTGTGAAATGCTGACTGACCAGCCCTTAACCAACAGTGTAGACCTCACTGTGAAATGCTGACTGACCAGCCCTTAACCAACAGTGTAGACCTCACTGTGAAATGCTGAATGACCAGCCCTTAACCAACAGTGTAGACCTTACTGTGAAATGCTGACTGACCAGCCCTTAACCAACAGTGTAGACCTCACTGTGAAATGCTGACTGACCAGCCCTTAACCAACAGTGTAGACCTTACTGTGAAATGCTGACTGACCAGCCCTTAACCAACAGTGTAGACCTCACTGTGAAATGCTGACTGACCAGCTCTTAACCAACAGTGTAGACCTTACTGTGACATGCTGACTGACCAGCCCTTAACCAACAGTGTAGACCTCACTGTGAAATGCTGACTGACCAGCCCTTAACCAACAGTGTAGACCTCACTGTGAAATGCTGACTGACCAGCCCTTAACCAACAGTGTAGACCTCACTGTGAAATGCTGACTGACCAGCCCTTAACCAACAGTGTAGACCTCACTGTGAAATGCTGACTGACCAGCCCTTAACCAACAGTGTAGACCTTACTGTGAAATGCTGACTGACCAGGCCTTAACCAACAGTGTAGACCTCACTGTGAAATGCTGACTGACCAGCCCTTAACCAACAGTGTAGACCTCACTGTGAAATGCTGACTGACCAGCCCTTAACCAACAGTGTAGACCTTACTGTGAAATGCTGACTGACCAGCCCTTAACCAACAGTGTAGACCTCACTGTGAAATGCTGACTGACCAGCTCTTAACCAACAGTGTAGACCTTACTGTGACATGCTGACTGACCAGCCCTTAACCAACAGTATAGACCTCACTGTGAAATGCTGACTGACCAGCCCTTAACCAACAGTGTAGACCTCACTGTGAAATGCTGACTGACCAGCCCTTAACCAACAGTGTAGACCTCACTGTGAAATGCTGACTGACCAGCCCTTAACCAACAGTGTAGACCTCACTGTGAAATGCTGACTGACCAGCCCTTAACCAACAGTGTAGACCTCACTGTGAAATGCTGACTGACCAGCCCTTAACCAACAGTGTAGACCTCACTGTGAAATGCTGACTGACCAGCCCTTAACCAACAGTGTAGACCTGACTGTGAAATGCTGACTGACCAGCCCTTAACCAACAGTGTAGACCTCACTGTGAAATGCTGACTGACCAGCCCTTAACCAACAGTGTAGACCTCACTGTGAAATGCTGACTGACCAGCCCTTAACCAACAGTGTAGACCTCACTGTGAAATGCTGACTGACCAGCCCTTAACCAACAGTGTAGACCTCACTGTGAAATGCTGACTGACCAGCCCTTAACCAACAGTGTAGACCTCACTGTGAAATGCTGACTGACCAGCCCTTAACCAACAGTGTAGACCTTACTGTGAAATGCTGACTGACCAGCCCTTAACCAAAAGTGTAGACCTCACTGTGAAATGCTGACTGACCAGCCCTTAACCAACAGTGTAGACCTCACTGTGAAATGCTGACTGACCAGCCCTTAACCAACAGTGTAGACCTCACTGTGAAATGCTGACTGACCAGCCCTTAACCAACAGTGTAGACCTCACTGTGAAATGCTGACTGACCAGCCCTTAACCAACAGTGTAGACCTCACTGTGAAATGCTGACTGACCAGCCCTTAACCAACAGTGTAGACCTCACTGTGAAATGCTGACTGACCAGCCCTTAACCAACAGTGTAGACCTCACTGTGAAATGCTGACTGACCAGCCCTTAACCAACAGTGTAGACCTCACTGTGACATGCTGACTGACCAGCCCTTAACCAACAGTGTAGACCTCACTGTGACATGCTGACTGACCAGCCCTTAACCAACAGTGTAGACCTCACTGTGAAATGCTGACTGACCAGCCCTTAACCAACAGTGTAGACCTCACTGTGAAATGCTGACTGACCAGCCCTTAACCAACAGTGTAGACCTCACTGTGAAATGCTGACTGACCAGCCCTTAACCAACAGTGTAGACCTCACTGTGACATGCTGACTGACCAGCCCTTAACCAACAGTGTAGACCTCACTGTGAAATGCTGACTGACCAGCCCTTAACCAACAGTGTAGACCTCACTGTGACATGCTGACTGACCAACCCTTAACCAACAGTGTAGACCTTACTGTGAAATGCTGACTGACCAGCCCTTAACCAACAGTGCAGACCTCACTGTGACATGCTGACTGACCAGCCCTTAACCAACAGTGTAGACCTCACTGTGAAATGCTGACTGACCAGCCCTTAACCAACAGTGTAGACCTCACTGTGACATGCTGACTGACCAGCCCTTAACCAACAGTGTAGACCTTACTGTGAAATGCTGACTGACCAGCCCTTAACCAACAGTGTAGACCTCACTGTGAAATGCTGACTGACCAGCCCTTAACCAACAGTGTAGACCTCACTGTGAAATGCTGACTGACAAGCCCTTAACCAACAGTGTAGACCTCACTGTGAAATGCTGACTGACCAGCCCTTAACCAACAGTGTAGACCTCACTGTGAAATGCTGACTGACCAGCCCTTAACCAACAGTGTAGACCTCACTGTGAAATGCTGGCTGACCAGCCCTTAACCAACAGTGTAGACCTCACTGTGAAATGCTGACTGACCAGCCCTTAACCAACAGTGTAGACCTCACTGTGACATGCTGACTGACCAGCCCTTAACCAACAGTGTAGACCTCACTGTGAAATGCTGACTGACCAGCCCTTAACCAACAGTGTAGACCTCACTGTGACATGCTGACTGACCAGCCCTTAACCAACAGTGTAGACCTCACTGTGAAATGCTGACTGACCAGCCCTTAACCAACATTGTAGACCTCACTGTGAAATGCTGACTGACCAGCCCTTAACCAACAGTGTAGACCTCACTGTGAAATGCTGACTGACCAGCCCTTAACCAACAGTGTAGACCTCACTGTGACATGCTGACTGACCAGCCCTTAACCAACAGTGTAGACCTCACTGTGAAATGCTGACTGACCAGCCCTTAACCAACAGTGTAGACCTCACTGTGACATGCTGACTGACCAGCCCTTAACCAACAGTGTAGACCTTACTGTGAAATGCTGACTGACCAGCCCTTAACCAACAGTGCAGACCTCACTGTGACATGCTGACTGACCAGCCCTTAACCAACAGTGTAGACCTCACTGTGAAATGCTGACTGACCAGCCCTTAACCAACAGTGTAGACCTCACTGTGAAATGCTGACTGACAAGCCCTTAACCAACAGTGTAGACCTCACTGTGAAATGCTGACTGACCAGCCCTTAACCAACAGTGTAGACCTCACTGTGAAATGCTGACTGACCAGCCCTTAACCAACAGTGTAGACCTCACTGTGACATGCTGACTGACCAGCCCTTAACCAACAGTGTAGACCTCACTGTGAAATGCTGACTGACCAGCCCTTAACCAACAGTGTAGACCTCACTGTGACATGCTGACTGACCAGCCCTTAACCAACAGTGTAGACCTTACTGTGAAATGCTGACTGACCAGCCCTTAACCAACAGTGTAGACCTCACTGTGAAATGCTGACTGACCAGCCCTTAACCAACAGTGTAGACCTCACTGTGAAATGCTGACTGACAAGCCCTTAACCAACAGTGTAGACCTCACTGTGAAATGCTGACTGACCAGCCCTTAACCAACAGTGTAGACCTCACTGTGAAATGCTGACTGACCAGCCCTTAACCAACAGTGCAGTTCAAGAAGAAGAAAATATTTACCAAGTAGACTAAAATAAAAAGTAGCACAATAAGAATAACCATACTACACAATAACCAGGCTATATACATACCAACACAATAACCAGGCTATATACATACTACACAATAACCAGGCTATATACATACCTACACAATAACCAGGCTATATACATACCTACACAATAACCAGGCTATATACATACCTACACAATAACCAGGCTATATACATACCTACACAATAACCAGGCTATATACATACCTACACAATAACCAGGCTATATACATACCTACACAATAACCAGGCTATATACATACCTACACAATGGAATATACATACCTACACAATAACCAGGCTATATACATACCTACACAATAACCAGGCTATATACATACCTACACAATAACCAGGCTATATACATACCTACACAATAACCAGGCTATATACATACCTACACAATAACCAGGCTATATACATACTACACAATAACCAGGCTATATACATACCTACACAATAACCAGGCTATATACATACCTACACAATAACCAGGCTATATACATACCTACACAATAACCAGGCTATATACATACCTACACAATAACCAGGCTATATACATACCTACACAATGGAAGGCTATATACATACCTACACAATAACCAGGCTATATACATACCTACACAATAACCAGGCTATATACATACCTACACAATAACCAGGCTATATACATACCTACACAATAACCAGGCTATATACATACACAATAACCAGGCTATATAACCTACACAATAACCAGGCTATATACATACCTACACAATAACCAGGCTATATACATACCTACACAATAACCAGGCTATATACATACCTACACAATAACCAGGCTATATACATACCTACACAATAACCAGGCTATATACATACCTACACAATAACCAGGCTATATACATACCTACACAATAACCAGGCTATATACATACCTACACAATAACCAGGCTATATACATACCTACACAATAACCAGGCTATATACATACCTACACAATGGAAGGCTATATACATACCTACACAATGACCAGGCTATATACATACCTACACAATAACCAGGCTATATACATACTACACAATAACCAGGCTATATACATACCTACACAATGGAAGGCTATATACATACCTACACAATGACCAGGCTATATACATACCTACACAATAACCAGGCTATATACAATACCTACACAATAACCAGGCTATATACAATACCTACACAATAACCAGGCTATATACATACCTACACAATAACCAGGCTATATACATACCTACACAATAACCAGGCTATATACATACCACAATAACACATACCTACACAATAACCAGGCTATATACATACTACACAATAACCAGGCTATATACATACCTACACAATAACCAGGCTATATACATACCTACACAATGGAAGGCTATATACATACCTACACAATAACCAGGCTATATACATACCTACACAATAACCAGGCTATATACATACTACACAATAACCAGGCTATATACATACCTACACAATAACCAGGCTATATACATACTACACAATAACCAGGCTATATACATACCTACACAATGGAAGTCTATATACATACCTACACAATAACCAGGCTATATACATACCTACACAATGGAAGGCTATATACATACTACACAATAACCAGGCTATATACATACCTACACAATAACCAGGCTATATACATACTACACAATAACCAGGCTATATACATACCTACAATAACGATAACCAGGCTATATACATACTACACAATAACCAGGCTATATACATACCTACACAATAACCAGGCTATATACATACCTACACAATAACCAGGCTATATACATACCTACACAATAACCAGGCTATATACATACCTACACAATAACCAGGCTATATACATACCTACACAATAACCAGGCTATATACATACTACACAATAACCAGGCTATATACATACCTACACAATAACCAGGCTATATACATACCTACACAATGGAAGGCTATATACATACCTACACAATGACCAGGCTATATACATACCTACACAATAACCAGGCTATATACATACTACACAATAACCAGGCTATATACATACCTACACAATGGAAGGCTATATACATACCTACACAATGACCAGGCTATATACATACCTACACGATAACCAGGCTATATACAATACCTACACAATAACCAGGCTATATACAAACCTACACAATAACCAGGCTATATACATACCTACACAATAACCAGGCTATATACATACCTACACAATAACCAGGCTATATACATACCTACACAATAACCAGGCTATATACATACCTACACAATAACCAGGCTATATACATACCTACACAATGGAAGGCTATATACATACCTACACAATAACCAGGCTATATACATACCTACACAATAACCAGGCTATATACATACTACACAATAACCAGGCTATATACATACCTACACAATAACCAGGCTATATACATACTACACAATAACCAGGCTATATACATACCTACACAATAACCAGGCTATATACATACCTACACAATAACCAGGCTATATACATACCTACACAATAACCAGGCTATATACATACCTACACAATAACCAGGCTATATACATACCTACACAATAACCAGGCTATATACATACTACACAATAACCAGGCTATATACATACCTACACAATAACCAGGCTATATACATACCTACACAATGGAAGGCTATATACATACCTACACAATGACCAGGCTATATACATACCTACACAATAACCAGGCTATATACATACTACACAATAACCAGGCTATATACATACCTACACAATGGAAGGCTATATACATACCTACACAATGACCAGGCTATATACATACCTACACGATAACCAGGCTATATACAATACCTACACAATAACCAGGCTATATACATACCTACACAATAACCAGGCTATATACATACCTACACAATAACCAGGCTATATACATACCTACACAATAACCAGGCTATATACATACCTACACAATAACCAGGCTATATACATACCTACACAATAACCAGGCTATATACATACCTACACAATAACCAGGCTATATACATACCTACACAATAACCAGGCTATATACATACCTACACAATAACCAGGCTATATACATACCTACACAATAACCAGGCTATATACATACCTACACAATGGAAGGCTATATACATACCTACACAATGACCAGGCTATATACATACCTACACAATAACCAGGCTATATACATACCTACACAATAACCAGGCTATATACATACCTACACAATGGAAGGCTATATACATACCTACACAATAACCAGGCTATATACATACCTACACAATAACCAGGCTATATACATACCTACACAATAACCAGGCTATATACATACCTACACAATGGAAGGCTATATATAGGCGGCACCGGCACAGCGTCAGTGTGCGGGGGTACAGGTTAGAGGTCATTTGTACATGTCGGTGGAGGTGAAGTGACTATGCATAGATAATAAACAGCAAGTAGCAGCAGTGTACAAAAGGGGGAGGAGTCAATGTAAATTGTCCGATGGCGATTTTATGAATTGTTCAGCAGTCTTATGGCTTGGGGGTAGAAGCTGTTGAGGAGCCTTTTGGTCCTTGACTTGGCGCTCCGGTACCTTGTGTGAATGGAGTCTCTGACAATTTTTGGGGCCTTCCTCTGACACCACCTATTATATAGGTCCTGGATGGCAGGAAGCTTGGCCCCAGTGATGTACTGGGCCGTTCTCACTACCCTCTGTAGCGCCTTACGGTCAGATGCAGAGCAGTTGCCGTACCAGGCGGTGATGCAACGGGTCAAGATGCTCTCGATGGTGCAGCTGTAGAACCTTTTGAGGATCTGGGGACCCCTGCCAAATCTTTTTAGTCCAGGATCCAGTTGCAGAGGGAGGTGTTTAATCCCAGAGTCCTTAGCTTCGTGATGATCTTGGAGGTCCAGGATCCAGTTGCAGAGGGAGGTGTTTAATCCCAGAGTCCTTATTTTAGTGATGAGTTTGGAGGTCCAGTATCCAGTTGCAGAGGGAGGTGTTTAATCCCAGAGTCCTTAGCTTAGTGATGAGCTTGGAGGTCCAGGATCCAGTTGCAGAGGGAGGTGTTTAATCCCAGAGTCCTTAGCTTAGTGATGAGCTTGGAGGTCCAGGAACCAGTTGCAGAGGGAGGTGTTTAATCCCAGAGTCCTTATCTTAGTGATGATCTTGGAGGTCCAGGATCCAGTTGCAGAGGGAGGTGTTTAATCCCAGAGTCCTTATTTTAGTGATGAGTTTGGAGGTCCAGGATCCAGTTGCAGAGGGAGGTGTTTAATCCCAGAGTCCTTAGCTTAGTGATGAGCTTGGAGGTCCAGGATCCAGTTGCAGAGGGAGGTGTTTAATCCCAGAGTCCTTAGCTTAGTGATGAGCTTGGAGGTCCAGGATCCAGTTGCAGAGGGAGGTGTTTAATCCCAGAGTCCTTAGCTTAGTGATGAGCTTGGAGGTCCAGGATCCAGTTGCAGAGGGAGGTGTTTAATCCCAGAGTCCTTAGCTTAGTGATGAGCTTGGAGGTCCAGGATCCAGTTGCAGAGGGAGGTGTTTAATCCCAGAGTCCTTAGCTTAGTGATGAGCTTGGAGGTCCAGGATCCAGTTGCAGAGGGAGGTGTTTAATCCCAGAGTCCTTAGCTTAGTGATGAGCTTGGAGGTCCAGGATCCAGTTGCAGAGGGAGGTGTTTAATCCCAGAGTCCCTAGCTTAGTGATGAGCTTGGAGGTCCAGGATCCAGTTGCAGAGGGAGGTGTTTAATCCCAGAGTCCTTAGCTTATGCTTAATCCCATGAGCTTGGAGGTCCAGGATCCAGTTGCAGAGGGAGGTGTTTAATCCCAGAGTCCTTAGCTTAGTGATGAGCTTGGAGGTCCAGGATCCAGTTGCAGAGTGAGGTGTTTAATCCCAGAGTCCTTAGCTTAGTGATGAGCTTGGAGGTCCAGGATCCAGTTGCAGAGTGAGGTGTTTAATCCCAGAGTCCTTAGCTTAGTGATGAGCTTGGAGGTCCAGGATCCAGTTGCAGAGGGAGGTGTTTAATCCCAGAGTCCTTATTTTAGTGATGGTGTTGAACGCTGCGTTGTAGTCAATGAACAGCATTCTCACAGAGGTGTTCCTTTTGTCCAGGTGAGAAAGGGCAGGGTGGAGTGCATCTGTGGATCTGTTGGGGCGGAATGCGGTGAATTGGGTCTAGGTTGTCCGGGAAGATTCCTTGAAGTGCTGATGTGAGCCACGATCAGCCGTTCAAAGCACTTCATGGCTACCGACATGAGTCCCATGGGGCGGTAATCATTTAGGCAGGTTCCCTTCGCTTCCTTGGGCACAGGGACTGTGTTGGTCTGTTTGAAACATGTAGGCATTACAGACTCTGTCAAGGAAAAATGTCAGTGAAGACACTTGACAGTTGGTCAGCGCATGCTTTGAGTACACGTCCTGATAATCTGTCTGGCCCAGTGGCTTTGTAAATGTTGACCTGTTTAAAGGTTTTGTTTACATCGACTACCGAGAGCATTATCACACAGTCATCCAGAACAGCTGGTGGTCTCGTGCATACTTCAGTGTTGCTTGCCTTGAAGCAAGCATAAAAGGCATTTGGCTCGTCTGGCCATGGGCAGGTCGCGTCAGGGTTTCTCTTTGTAGTCCGTAATAGTTTTCAAGCCCTGCCACATCTGACGAGCGTCAGAGCTGGTGTAGTAGGATTCAATCTTTATCCTGTATTGACGCTTTGCTTGTTTGATGGTTCGTCTGAGGGCATAGCGGGATTTTTTTATAAGCGTCCGGATTAGTCTCCTTGAAAGTTCTAGCCTTTATGTGGATGTTGCCTGTAATCCATGGCTTCTGGTTGGGATATGTACGTACAGTCACTGTGGGGACGACGTCATCAATGCACTTATTGATGAAGCCAATGACTGAGGTGGTATATTCCTCAATGCCATTGGATAAATCCCGGAACATATTCCAGTCTGTGGCAGCAAAACAGTTCTGTAGTGTTGCATCCATCCGCGCCATCTGACCACTTCTGTATTGATTGAGTCACTGGTATTTCCTGCTTTAGTTTTTGCTTGTAAGCAGGAATCGGGAGGATGATTTGCCAAACAGAGAGCGAGGCAGAGCTTCGTATGTGTCTCTGTGTGTGTAGTAAAAGGTGATTTCGAGTTTTGCACAGGTGCATGCTGGTAGTGAGCGAGTCACTGGTACTTCCTGCTTTAGTTTTTGCTTGTAAGCAGGAATTAGGAGGATAGAATTATGGTCAGATTTGCTGAGCTTCTCTGTGTGTGGAGTAAAGGTGGTCTAGGATGTTTATTTCCCCTGGTTGCACATGTGACATGCTGGTAGAAATTAGGTAAAACTGATTTAAGTTTGCCTGCAGTAAAGTCCCCGGCCACTAGGAGCACCGCTTCTGGGTGAGCATTTTCTTGTTTGCTTATGGCCTTATAGAGTTGGTTGAGAGCAGTCTTAGTGCCACCTTCACTTTGTGGTGTGTGTATGTCAGGTGTGTGTGTGTGTGTGTGTGTGTGTGTGTGTGTGTGTGTGTGTGTGTGTGTGTGTGTGTGTGTGTGTGTGTGTGTGTGTGTGTGTGTGTGTGTGTGTGTGTGTGTGTGTGTGTGTGTGAGTGTGTGAGGTGTGTGTGTATGTGAAGTGTGTGAGGTGTGTGTTAAGTGAGTTAGGTTTATGTGTGTTCAGCTCCAGACCTGCTATACACACCAACATCCCCAACATCTGCAGGTTTCTGTGTTTATATGATCTGAATGGCTCCTCCCTCTCTCCCCCAGGCACCCCTGGTTCGCCCATGGAGATGTCAGTCACCAAGTCCTCCTCGGCGCTGACCATTCATTGGTCGGAGGGAGACGCGGGGGCGGGACCTGTCATAGGTTACATCATCGAGGCTCGTCCCTCAGGTGAGCAAGCATATGTGTGTCTGGTGCGTGTCTGTGGTGTGTGTCTGTGGTGTGCGTCTGTGGTGTGTGTGTGGTGGGCGAGGTGTGTCTCCTTCTCTCTTTCCTCTCCTTCTATCTTCCCTCTCCTTCTTTCTTCCTCTCCTTCTATATTCCCTCCTTCTCTCTTCCCTCCTTCTTTATTCCCTCTCCTTCTATCCTCTATCTTCCCTCTCCTTCTCTCTTCCCTCCTTCTATCTTCCTCTCCTTCTCTCTTCCCTCTCCTTCTCTCTTCCCTCCTTCTATCTTCCTCTCCTTCTATTTTCCTCTCTCTTCTATCTTCCCTCTCCTTCTCCCTTCCCTCCTTCTCTCTTCCCTCCTTCTATCTTCCTCTCCTTCTATCTTCCCTCCTCCTTCACTCTTCCCTCCTTCTATCTTCCCTCTCCTTCTCTCTTCCCTCCTATCTTCATCTCCTTCTATCTTCCCTCCTTCTATCTTCCCTCTCCTTCTATCTTCACCCTCCTTCTCTCTTCCCTCTCATTCTATCTTCCCTCTCTTCTTCTTCCTCTCATTCTCTCTTCCCTCTCCTTCTCTCTTCCCTCTCATTCTATCTTCTCTCTTCCCTCCTTCTCTCTTCCCTCTCCTTCTATCTTCCCTCTCCTTCTATCTTCCCTCCTCTCTCTTCCCTCTCCTTCTCTCTTCCCTCCTCTTCCCTCCTTCTATCTTCCCTCTCCTCCTTCCCTCTCTTCCTTCTATCTTCCCTCTTCCTTTCTATCTTCCCTCCTTCTATCTCTCCTCCTTCTCCTTCCCTCCTTCTCTCTTCCCTCCTTCCTTCTATCTTCCCTCTCCTTCTCTCTTCTTCTTCCTCTCCTTCTATCTTCCCTCTCCTTCTATCTTCCCTCTTCCCTTCTATCTTCCCTCTCCTTCCCTCTCTTCCCTTCTCTTCCCTCTCTTCTCTCTTCCTCTCCTTCTATCTTCCCTCTCCTTCTCTCTTCCCTCCTTCTATCTTCCTCTCCTTCTATCTTCCCCCTTCTATCTTCCCTCTCCTTCTATCTTCCCTCTCTTCTTCTTCTTCCCCCCTCTTCCTTCTATCTTCCCTCCTTCTCTCTTCCCTCTCTTCTATCTTCCTTCTCCTTCTATCTTCCCTCTCCTTCTCTCTTCCCTCCTTCTATCTTCCCTCTCCTTCTATCTTCCCTCTCCTTCTCTCTTCCCTCCTTCTCTCTTCCCTCCTTCTATCTTCCCTCTCCTTCTATCTTCCCTCTCCTTCTCTCTTTCCTCCTTCTATCTTCCCTCTCTTTCTCTCTTTCCTCTCCTATCTTTCCTTCTATCACTAATGATATTTACACTTCCTTTTACATTCTCTCACTACCCTCCTTCTCTCCCTTCCTACTCTCTCTCCCTCCTACTCTTCCCCCTCTCTCTCTTTCCTGTTTCTCTCTCGCTCTTCAGATGAAGGGATGTGGGACTCGTTTGTCAGGCTCCTCCCCCCCAGCAGTAGGTCAGTAACCGTGGAGATGGACCGTCTGAGGTCAGGGGTCGGATATGAGTTCCGTGTCATCGCTGTCAATCGCTACGGTTATGGGGAACCCAGCACGCCGTCCACCGCGCTCGCTGGTAAACACACACACACACACACAGACACAAGCATTTCGCTACACTCGCATTAACATCTGCTAACCATGTGTATGTGACAAATAAAATTTGATTTATTAACACAGTCTCTGTATTAACACTGTGCTGCCATCTAGTGTCAGACTGAAGCAGCTCCAGCTGTAACAGTATCAACAGCATCCTGTCACCAGACTGGTTATAAAGGCCTTCATAACAGTGATATATCTCCAGACTGGTTATAAAGGCCTTCATAACAGTGATATGTCTCCATCCTGTCTCCAGACTGGTTATAAAGGCCTTCATAACAGTGATATGTCTCCCATCCTGTCTCCAGACTGGTTATAAAGGCCTTCATAACAGTGATATGTCTCCCATCCTGTCTCCAGACTGGTTATAAAGGCCTTTGTAAACAGTGATATGTCTTCAGACTGGTTATAAAGGCCTTCATAACAGTGATATGTCTCCAGACTGGTTATAAAGGCCTTCATAACAGTGATATGTCTCCATCCTGTCTCCAGACTGGTTATAAAGGCCTTCATAACAGTGATATGTCTCCATCCTGTCTCCAGACTGGTTATAAAGGCCTTCATAACAGTGATATGTCTCCCATCCTGTCTCCAGACTGGTTATAAAGGCCTTCATAACAGTGATATGTCTCCCATCCTGTCTCCAGACTGGTTATAAAGGCCTTCGTAAACAGTGATATGTCTTCAGACTGGTTATAAAGGCCTTCATAACAGTGATATGTCTCCAGACTGGTTATAAAGGCCTTCATAACAGTGATATGTCTCCAGACTGGTTATAAAGGCCTTCATAACAGTGATATGTCTCCATCCTGTCTCCAGACTGGTTATAAAGGCCTTCATAACAGTGATATGTCTCCAGACTGGTTATAAAGGCCTTCATAACAGTGATATGTCTCCCATCCTGTCTCCAGACTGGTTATAAAGGCCTTCATAACAGTGATATGTCTCCAGACTGGTTATAAAGGCCTTCATAACAGTGATATGTCTCCAGGCTGGTTATAAAGGCCTTCATAACAGTGATATGTCTCCAGACTGGTTATAAAGGCCTTCATAACAGTGATATGTCTCCCATCCTGTCTCCAGACTGGTTATAAAGGCCTTCGTAAACAGTGATATGTCTTCAGACTGGTTATAAAGGCCTTCATAACAGTGATATGTCTCCAGACTGGTTATAAAGGCCTTCATAACAGTGATATGTCTCCATCCTGTCTCCAGACTGGTTATAAAGGCCTTCATAACAGTGATATGTCTCCAGACTGGTTATAAAGGCCTTCATAACAGTGATATGTCTCCCATCCTGTCTCCAGACTGGTTATAAAGGCCTTCATAACAGTGATATGTCTCCAGACTGGTTATAAAGGCCTTCATAACAGTGATATGTCTCCAAGCTGGTTATAAAGGCCTTCATAACAGTGATATGTCTCCAGACTGGTTATAAAGGCCTTCATAACAGTGATATGTCTCCATCCTGTCTCC
>NW_024609410.1:12500-17500 GCF_018296145.1 Oncorhynchus tshawytscha | reverse complement strand
TTAAAGCTGATTTAGCCCTCTGCAGTGAGATATTAAAGCTGGTTTAGCCCTCTGCAGTGAGAGATTAAAGCTGATTTAGCCCACTGCAGTGAGAGATTAAAGCTGATTTAGCCCTCTGCAGTGAGAGATTAAAGCTGATTTAGCCCTCTGCAGTGAGAGATTAAAGCTGATTTAGCCCTCTGCAGTGAGAGATTAAAACTGATTTAGCCCTCTGCAGTGAGAGATTAAAGTTGATTTAGCCCTCTGCAGTGAGAGATTAAAGCTGATTTAGCCCTCTGCAGTGAGAGATTAAAGCTGATTTAGCCCTCTGCAGTGAGAGATTAAAGCTGATTTAGCCCTCTGCATCCAGGTAAACACAACCAAAGCTATCCCATATTAACTGTGTGTGCGTGTGTGTGTGTGTGTGTGTGTGTGTGTGTGTGTGTGTGTGTGTGTGTGTGTGTGTGTGTGTGTGTGTGTGTGTGTGTGTGTGTGTGTGTGTGTGTGTGTGTGTGTGTGTGTGTGTGTGTAGGTCCCCTCCCAGGCCTAGTCCAGGCCTCCTCCACTACTCTGATGAAGACCTGTGTGATAACTACAACAATGGAGCCATCCTCACAGAGAGCACCACACTCACAGAGAAACCAACTGACATATCAGAGTCTGAGGTACACTCACAGAGAAACCTACTGATATATCAGAGAGCACCACACTCACAGAGAAACCTACTGATATATCAGAGAGCACCACACTCACAGAGAAACCTACTGATATATCAGAGAGCACCACACTCACAGAGAAACCTACTGACAGATCAGAATCTGAGATACGCTCACAGAGAAACCTACTGATATATCAGAGAGCACCACACTCACAGAGAAACCTACTGATATATCAGAGAGCACCACACTCACAGAGAAACCTACTGATATATCAGAGAGCACCACACTCACAGAGAAACCTACTGACAGATCAGAGATGAGCACCACACTCACAGAGAAACCTACTGATATATCAGAGAGCACCACACTCACAGAGAAACCTACTGATATATCAGAGAGCACCACACTCACAGAGAAACCTACTGACAGATCAGAATCTGAGGTATGCTCACAGAGAAACCTACTGATATATCAGAGAGCACCACACTCACAGAGAAACCTACTGACAGATCAGAATCTGAGGTACGCTCACAGAGAAACCTACTGATATATCAGAGAGCACCACACTCACAGAGAAACCTACTGATATATCAGAGAGCACCACACTCACAGAGAAACCTACTGATATATCAGAGAGCACCACACTCACAGAGAAACCTACTGATATATCAGAGAGCACCACACTCACAGAGAAACCTACTGACAGATCAGAATCTGAGGTATGCTCACAGCAGACACACACACTCAGGCAAGGACACACACACACACATGCACAACTAATCCTCTATATTTCACTCTCTCTCTCTCTCTCTCTCTCTCTCTCTCTCTCTCTCTCTCTCTCTCTCCCTCTATCTCTCTGTGTCTGTCTCTCTCTGTCTCTCTCTGTCTCTATCTCTGTATATCTCTCTGTCTCTGTCTCTGTCTCTGTCTTTCTCTTTCTGTCTCTCTATGTCTGTCTCTCTGTCTGTCTCTGTCTTTCTGTCTCTGTCTCTCTCTCTGTCTCTTTCTGTCTGTCTCTCTATCTGTCTGTCTCTCTGTCTGTCTCTCTGTAGGTAACAGACAGTGACTGTGAGGATGATCATCATCCTAAACATTCCTTTGTTAATCACTACATGTCAGATCCCACCTACTATAACAGCTGGAAGAGACAACCTAAAGGCCTGAAGGGGTTAAGTCCGGCGTCCGGCTATGAGGAGTGTTCCAGCGCTGACGGGGCAGAGCCCTACTACCAGACCGTGGTCACACAGCACAGCACAGGGGGAGCGTACACACCCACTGGGCTGCCCGCGCACACACACACACTCCCACACACACTCCCACACACACACACGCACGCCAACCCCAATACTAATCCACCAGGCTCACGCACGCCCGTCACGGGGTTTTCGTCTTTTGTGTGACTCGTGCACACATGCGCACACACACACACACATGCGCGCGCTCACACACACACAGAGGGCGGAGCGGAGGAGGTTTGGAGCCCACTACTGTGGTAGGACAGAGGGATGGAGGGAGAAGGGTGGAAGAGGAGGATGGGAGGAAGGAGGGAGAGGAGGATGGGAGGAAGGAGGGAGAGGAGGATGGGAGGAAGGAGGGAGAGGAGGATGGGAGGAAGGAGGGAGAGGAGGATGGAATGAGAAGAGGATGGGAGGAAGGAGGGAGAGGAGGATGGAATGAGAAGAGGATGGGAGGAAGGAGGGAGAGGAGGATGGGAGGAAGGAGGGAGAGGAGGATGGGAGGAAGGAGGGAGAGGAGGATGGGAGGAAGGAGGGAGGGGAGGATGGGAAGAAGGAGGGAGAGGAGGATGGGAGGAAGGAGGGAGGGAGAGAAGGAGGGAGAGGAGGATGGGAGGAAGGAGGGAGAGGAGGATGGGAGGAAGGAGGGAGAGGAGGAGGGAGAGGAGGATGGGAGGAAGGAGGGAGAGGAGGATGGGGGAGTGGAGGGGTGGGGGAGAGGATGATGAAGAGAGAGGAGGATGGAAGGAGAGGAGGATGGAGGGAGAGGAGGAAGGAGGGAGAGGAGGATGGAGGGAGAGGAGAGGAGGATGGGACGAAGAGGAGGATAGAATGAGAGGATGGAGGGAGAGGAGGATGGGAGAGAGGAGGATGGGGGAAGAGGAGGATAGAGGGAGAGGAGGATGGAGGGAGGGAGAGGAGGATGGAGGGAGAGGAGGATGGAGGAAGAGGAGGATGGAGGGAGGGAGAGGAGGATGGAGGGAGAGGAGGATGGAGGAAGAGGAGGATGGAGGAAGAGGAGGATGGAGGAAGAGGAGGATGGAGGGAGAGGAGGATGGAGGAAGAGGAGGATGGAGGGAGATAAGGATGGAGGAAGAGGAGGATGGAGGAAGAGGAGGATGGAGGGAGAGAAGGATGGAGGAAGAGGAGGATGGAGGGAGAGGAGGATGGAGGAGAGGAGGGAGAGGAGGGTGGGAGGAAGAGGAGGATGGGGGAGATGTAGAACCAAGAGAAAACAGTATGCCCACACCTACACCCCTCCCTCTTTCCCTTCTCCGCCCCACTGAACAGGAAAAACTGTTGGTGTATGCTTCTTAGTGGACTCTTCTTCCTTTCTGTCCTCTTAGTTCATGCTCCAGTCACTTCAATGTCAATGTGTGTTACCAAATCATAGATTTACTATTGTGATGTCACTGTGTACACACACACACACACACACACGCACACAGATATTCCACATCTCTCTGGAGTGTGTGTAGTTCTGCACTGTCACAGAATAAAACAGTGATGTCACAGAGTGGAACAGTGATGTCACAGAATGGAATAGTGATGTCACAGAATGGAATAGTGATGTCACAGAATGGAACAATGATGTCACAGAATGGAACAGTGATGTCACAGAATGGAACAGTAAGGTCACAGAATGGAACAGTGATGTCACAGAATGGAACAGTGATGTCACAGAATGGAACAGTGATGTCACAGAATGGAACAGGAAGGTCATAGAATTGAACAGTGATGTCACAGAATGGAACAGTGATGTCACAGAATGGAACAGTGATGTCACAGAATGGAACAGTGATGTCACAGCTAGGGAACTGAAAAGTGTGGAGTTACAGGCCCGAAATCCGAGGGGACGGTTTTCAGGGTCACACCGTTTCACAGACACTGAAGCTGCTGAAACAGCTTTTAAAACAGAAGCAAATTCAATTGACTTGATCTTCATCTCAGCTTTGGACTTGAGGGAGGAGAATGTTGTAAGCATTTAAATCATCTCCAGTACGAGCCTGTCTGTCTGGTTGTCAGGGAGACCATTAGCTAGTTTAGTTAGTTTAGTTTGGCATCTGAACCATGTTTGCGTCCTAAAAGGCCCCCTGTTCCCTATAAAGTGCACTACTTTAGACCAGAGCCTCGTAGGGCTGCATAAGGAATAGGGTGAGATATAGTCGTCCACTCCTCTACTGCCCCGAAACATAATGTGTTGTTGCCCTGGAAACAACCTCTCCCTGTCTACTGCCCCCAGACATAACGTGTTGTTGCCCTGGAAACAACCTCTCCCTGTCTACTGCCCCCAAACATAATGTGTTGTTGCCCTGGAAACAACCTCTCCCTGTCTACTGCCCCCAGACATAACGTGTTGTTGCCCTGGAAACAACCTCTCCCTGTCTACTGCCCCCAGACATAACGTGTTGTTGCCCTGGAAACAACCTCTCTACTGCCCCCAGACATAACGTCTACTGCCCCCCCAGACATAACGTGTTGTTGCCCTGGAAACAACCTCTCCCTGTCTACTGCCCCCAGACATAACGTGTTGTTGCCCCTGGAAACAACCTCTCTCCCTGTCTACCCCCCAGACATAACGTGTTGTTGCCCTGGAAACAACCTGTCTACTGCCCCCAGACATAACGTGTTGTTGCCCTGGAAACAACCTCTCCCTGTCTACTGCCCCCAGACACTGCATCGTAGCGCTAGAGGTGTCAAATCCAGGCTGTATCACATCCGGCTGTGATTGGGAGTCCCACAGGGCGGTGCACAATTGGCCCAGCGTCGCCCGGTTTGGCCCCAGAGTAGGCCGTCATTGTAAATAAGAATTTGTTCTTAACTGACTTGCCTAGTTGAATAGAAATCTATATATTTATATAAAGGACAGCACTACCCTCAGGGCTCTGGTCTAAATAACGTAGTGCACTACCCTCAGGACTCTGGTCCCAAATAACGTAGTTGCACTACCCTCAGGTCTGGTCTAAACAACCTAGTGCACTACCCTCAGGAAACTCTGGTCTGGTCTAAAGTAAACAGTGCACTACCCTCAGGGCTCTGGTCTAAAGTAGTGCACTACCCTCAGAGCTCTGGTCTAAAGTAGTGCACTACGAATACCTGTTAACATCCACCTCTCTCTCTGTCTCTC
>NW_024609410.1:0-7500 GCF_018296145.1 Oncorhynchus tshawytscha | reverse complement strand
TGTTGGTTAAGGGCTGGTCAGTCAGCATTTCACAGTGAGGTCTACACTGTTGGTTAAGGGCTGGTCAGTCAGCATTTCACAGTGAGGTCTACACTGTTGGTTAAGGGCTGGTCAGTCAGCATTTCACAGTGAGGTCTACACTGTTGGTTAAGGGCTGGTCAGTCAGCATTTCACAGTGAGGTCTACACTGTTGGTTAAGGGCTGGTCAGTCAGCATTTCACAGTGAGGTCTACACTGTTGGTTAAGGGCTGGTCAGTCAGCATTTCACAGTGAGGTCTACACTGTTGGTTAAGGGCTTGTCAGTCAGCATTTCACAGTGAGGTCTACACTGTTGGTTAAGGGCTGGTCAGTCAGCATTTCACAGTAAGGTATACACTGTTGGTTAAGGGCTGGTCAGTCAGCATTTCACGGTGAGGTCTACACTGTTGGTTAAGGGCTGGTCAGTCAGCATTTCACAGTGAGGTCTACACTGTTGGTTAAGGGCTGGTCAGTCAGCATTTCACAGTGAGGTCTACACTGTTGGTTAAGGGCTGGTCAGTCAGCATTTCACAGTGAGGTCTACACTGTTGGTTAAGGGCTTGTCAGTCAGCATTTCACAGTGAGGTCTACACTGTTGGTTAAGGGCTGGTCAGTCAGCATTTCACAGTAAGGTATACACTGTTGGTTAAGGGCTGGTCAGTCAGCATTTCACGGTGAGGTCTGCACTGTTGGTTAAGGGCTGGTCAGTCAGCATTTCACAGTGAGGTCTACACTGTTGGTTAAGGGCTGGTCAGTCAGCATTTCACGGTGAGGTCTACACTGTTGGTTAAGGGCTTGTCAGTCAGCATTTCACAGTGAGGTCTACACTGTTGGTTAAGGGCTGGTCAGTCAGCATTTCACAGTAAGGTCTACACTGTTGGTTAAGGGCTGGTCAGTCAGCATTTCACGGTGAGGTCTGCACTGTTGGTTAAGGGCTGGTCAGTCAGCATTTCACAGTGAGGTCTACACTGTTGGTTAAGGGCTGGTCAGTCAGCATTTCACGGTGAGGTCTGCACTGTTGGTTAAGGGCTGGTCAGTCAGCATTTCACAGTGAGGTCTACACTGTTGGTTAAGGGCTGGTCAGTCAGCATTTCACAGTGAGGTCTACACTGTTGGTTAAGGGCTGGTCAGTCAGCATTTCACAGTGAGGTCTACACTGTTGGTTAAGGGCTGGTCAGTCAGCATTTCACAGTGAGGTCTACACTGTTGGTTAAGGGCTTGTCAGTCAGCATTTCACAGTGAGGTCTACACTGTTGGTTAAGGGCTGGTCAGTCAGCATTTACATGTATCCTATACTGACTAGTCTAATCCATGTATCCTATACTGACTAGTCTATTACATGTATCCTATACTGACTAGTCTATTACATGTATCCTATACTGACTAGTCTATTACATGTATCCTATATTGACTAGTCTATTTATCCATTAGGTCTATTACATGTATCCTATACTGACTAGTCTATTACATGTATCCTATACTGACTAGTCTATTACATGTATCCTATACTGACTAGTCTATTACATGTATCCTATACTGACTAGTCTATTTATCCATTAGGTCTAATACATGTATCCTATACTGACTAGTCTATTACATGTATCCTATACTGACTAGTCTATTACATGTATCCTATACTGACTAGTCTATTACATGTATCCTATACTGACTAGTCTATTACATGTATCCTATACTGACTAGTCTATTTATCTATTAGGTCTAATACATGTATCCTATACTGACTAGTCTATGTATCTATTAGGTCTAATACATGTATCCTATACTGACTAGTCTATTACATGTATCCTATACTGACTCGTCTATTACATGTATCCTATACTGACTAGTCTAATCCATGTATCCTATACTGACTAGTCTATTACATGTATCCTATACTGACTAGTCTATTACATGTATCCTATACTGACTAGTCTATTACATGTATCCTATACTGACTAGTCTATTACATGTATCCTATACTGACTAGTCTATTACATGTATCCTATACTGACTAGTCTATTACATGTATCCTATACTGACTAGTCTATTACATGTGTCCTATACTGACTAGTCTATTTATCCATTAGGTCTAATACATGTATCCTATACTGACTAGTCTATTACATGTATCCTATACTGACTAGTCTATTACATGTATCCTATACTGACTAGTCTATTACATGTATCCTATACTGACTAGTCTATTACATGTATCCTATACTGACTAGTCTATTACATGTATCCTATACTGACTAGTCTATTACATGTATCCTATACTGACTAGTCTATTTATCCATTAGGTCTAATACATGTATCCTATACTGACTAGTCTATTACATGTATCCTATACTGACTAGTCTATTACATGTATCCTATACTGACTAGTCTATTACATGTATCCTATACTGACTAGTCTATTACATGTATCCTATACTGACTAGTCTATTACATGTATCCTATACTGACTAGTCTATTACATGTATCCTATACTGACTAGTCTATTACATGTATCCTATACTGACTAGTCTATTACATGTATCCTATACTGACTAGTCTATTACATGTATCCTATACTGACTAGTCTATTTATCCAATAGGTCTAATACATGTATCCTATACTGACTAGTCTATTACATGTATCCTATACTGACTAGTCTATTACATGTATCCTATACTGACTAGTCTATGTATCTATTAGGTCTAATCCATGTATCCTATACTGACTAGTCTATTACATGTATCCTATACTGACTCGTCTATTACATGTATCCTATACTGACTAGTCTATTACATGTATCCTATACTAACTAGTCTATTACATGTATCCTATACTGACTAGTCTATTACATGTGTCCTATACTGACTAGTCTATTACATGTGTCCTATACTGACTAGTCTATTACATGTATCCTATACTGACTAGTCTATTACATGTGTCCTATACTGACTAGTCTATTACATGTGTCCTATACTGACTAGTCTATTACATGTATCCTATACTGACTAGTCTATTACATCCTATACTGACTTGTCTATTACATGTATCCTATACTGACTAGTCTAATCCATGTATCCTATACTGACTAGTCTATTTATCCATTAGGTCTAATACATGTATCCTATACTGACTAGTCTATTACATGTATCCTATACTGACTAGTCTATTTATCCAATAGATCTAAAACATGTATCCTATACTGACTAGTCTATTACATGTATCCTATACTGACTAGTCTATTTATCCATTAGGTCTAATACATGTATCCTATACTGACTAGTCTATTACATGTATCCTATACTGACTAGTCTATTACATGTATCCTATACTGACTAGTCTATTACATGTATCCTATACTGACTAGTCTATTACATGTATCCTATACTGACTAGTCTATTTATCTATTAGGTCTAATACATGTATCCTATACTGACTAGTCTATTACATGTATCCTATACTGACTAGTCTATTACATGTATCCTATACTGACTAGTCTATTACATGTATCCTATACTGACTAGTCTATTACATGTATCCTATACTGACTAGTCTATTACATGTATCCTATACTGACTAGTCTATTACATGTATCCTATACTGACTAGTCTATTTATCCAATAGGTCTAATACATGTATCCTATACTGACTAGTCTATTACATGTATCCTATACTGACTAGTCTATTACATGTATCCTATACTGACTAGTCTATTACATGTATCCTATACTGACTAGTCTATTACATGTATCCTATACTGACTAGTCTATTACATGTATCCTATACTGACTAGTCTATTACATGTATCCTATACTGACTAGTCTAATACATGTATCCTATACTGACTAGTCTATTACATGTATCCTATACTGACTAGTCTATTTATCCAATAGGTCTAATACATGTATCCTATACTGACTAGTCTATTACATGTATCCTATACTGACTAGTCTATTACATGTATCCTATACTGACTAGTCTAATCCATGTATCCTATACTGACTAGTCTATTACATGTATCCTATACTGACTAGTCTATTACATGTATTCTATACTGACTAGTCTAATCCATGTATCCTATACTGACTAGTCTATTACATGTGTCCTATACTGACTAGTCTATTACATGTGTCCTATACTGACTAGTCTATTACATGTATCCTATACTGACTAGTCTATTACATGTATCCTATACTGACTAGTCTATTACATGTATCCTATACTGACTAGTCTATTACATGTATCCTATACTGACTAGTCTATTTATCCATTAGGTCTAATACATGTATCCTATACTGACTAGTCTATTACATGTATCCTATACTGACTAGTCTATTTATCCAATAGGTCTATTACATGTATCCTATACTGACTAGTCTATTTATCCAATAGGTCTAATACATGTATCCTATACTGACTAGTCTATTTATCCAATAGGTCTAATACATGTATCCTATACTGACTAGTCTATTACATGTATCCTATACTGACTAGTCTATTTATCCTATACGTCTATTACATGTATCCTATACTGACTAGTCTATTTATCCAATAGGTCTAATACATGTATCCTATACTGACTAGTCTATTACATGTATCCTATACTGACTAGTCTATTACATGTATCCTATACTGACTAGTCTATTACATGTATCCTATACTGACTAGTCTATTACATGTATCCTATACTGACTAGTCTAATACCTGTATCCTATACTGACTAGTCTATTACATGTATCCTATACTGACTAGTCTATTACATGTATCCTATACTGACTAGTCTAGTTATCTATTAGGTCTAATACATGTATCCTATACTGACTAGTCTATTACATGTATCCTATACTGACTCGTCTATTACATGTATCCTATACTGACTAGTCTAATACATGTATCCTATACTGACTAGTCTATTACATGTATCCTATACTGACTAGTCTATTACATGTATCCTATACTGACTAGTCTATTTATCCAATAGGTCTAATACATGTATCCTATACTGACTAGTCTATTACATGTATCCTATACTGACTAGTCTATTACATGTATTCTATACTGACTAGTCTATTACATGTATCCTATACTGACTAGTCTATTACATGTATCCTATACTGACTAGTCTATTACATGTATCCTATACTGACTAGTCTATTACATGTATCCTATACTGACTAGTCTATTACATGTATCCTATACTGACTAGTCTATTTATCCAATAGGTCTAATACATGTATCCTATACTGACTAGTCTATTACATGTATCCTATACTGACTAGTCTATTACATGTATCCTATACTGACTAGTCTAATCCATGTATCCTATACTGACTAGTCTATTACATGTATCCTATACTGACTAGTCTATTACATGTATCCTATACTGACTAGTCTATTACATGTATCCTATACTGACTAGTCTATTTATCCATTAGGTCTAATACATGTATCCTATACTGACTAGTCTATTACATGTATCCTATACTGACTAGTCTATTACATGTATCCTATACTGACTAGTCTATTACATGTGTCCTATACTGACTAGTCTATTACATGTATCCTATACTGACTAGTCTATTACATGTATCCTATACTGACTAGTCTATTACATGTATCCTATACTGACTAGTCTATTTATCCATTAGGTCTAATACATGTATCCTATACTGACTAGTCTATTACATGTATCCTATACTGACTAGTCTATTACATGTATCCTATACTGACTAGTCTATTTATCCATTAGGTCTAATACATGTATCCTATACTGACTAGTCTATTTATCCATTAGGTCTAATACATGTATCCTATACTGACTAGTCTATTTATCCATTAGGTCTATTACATGTATCCTATACTGACTAGTCTATTACATGTATCCTATACTGACTAGTCTATTACATGTATCCTATACTGACTAGTCTATTTATCCAATAGGTCTAATACATGTATCCTATATTGACTAGTCTATTACATGTATCCTATACTGACTAGTCTATTACATGTATCCTATACTGACTAGTCTATTACATGTATCCTATACTGACTAGTCTATTACATGTATCCTATACTGACTAGTCTAATACCTGTATCCTATACTGACTAGTCTATTACATGTATCCTATACTGACTAGTCTATTACATGTATCCTATACTGACTAGTCTATTACATGTATCCTATACTGACTAGTCTATTACATGTATCCTATACTGACTAGTCTATTACATGTATCCTATACTGACTAGTCTATTACATGTATCCTATACTGACTAGTCTATTTATCCATTAGGTCTAATACATGTATCCTATACTGACTAGTCTATGTATCTATTAGGTCTATTACATGTATCCTATACTGACTAGTCTATTACATGTATCCTATACTGACTAGTCTAATACATGTATCCTATACTGACTAGTCTATTACATGTATCCTATACTGACTAGTCTATTTATCTATTAGGTCTATTACATGTATCCTATACTGACTAGTCTATTACATGTATCCTATACTGACTAGTCTATTACATGTATCCTATACTGACTAGTCTATTACATGTATCCTATACTGACTAGTCTATTACATGTATCCTATACTGACTAGTCTATTACATGTATCCTATACTGACTAGTCTATTACATGTATCCTATACTGACTAGTCTATTACATGTATCCTATACTGACTAGTCTATTTATCCAATAGGTCTAATACATGTATCCTATACTGACTAGTCTATTTATCCATTAGGTCTAATACATGTATCCTATACTGACTAGTCTATTTATCCAATAGGTCTAATACATGTATCCTATACTGACTAGTCTATTTATCCAATAGGTCTATTACATGTATCCTATACTGACTAGTCTATTACATGTATCCTATACTGACTAGTCTATTACATGTATCCTATACTGACTAGTCTATTACATGTATCCTATACTGACTAGTCTATTTATCCAATAGGTCTAATACATGTATCCTATATTGACTAGTCTATTACATGTATCCTATACTGACTAGTCTATTACATGTATCCTATACTGACTAGTCTATTACATGTATCCTATACTGACTAGTCTATTACATGTATCCTATACTGACTAGTCTAATACCTGTATCCTATACTGACTAGTCTATTACATGTATCCTATACTGACTAGTCTATTACATGTATCCTATACTGACTAGTCTATTCATCCATCAGGTCTAATAAATGCTCAACAATAATATGTTTAATAGTGTTTATATTGGCCTCAAAGCGCTACAGCCACTCTGTGATGACAAGCTCTGCTCTTTTATTGAGGGATCTTGTCTAGATTAAACCTCATAGGAAGACAGTTTTATCATGTGGAGGTTTTTTTCAGGTCTCTCTGTTTAACCAAATACTATCTTTAGCAGGAGAAAGACCAGATTCTAACACTGACAGCAGGAAGAGTCCCTCAGTGGAACCAGACCCAGGGATGCCCAAACCAGCAAGA